>NC_043704.1:150222685-150316073 GCF_006229205.1 Suricata suricatta
GGGGCCGGGATGCGCGCGCCCGGGGCGGGGACCCGCGGCCCCGCCGGGGCTCTTCCCGGCGGCGCGGGGCTGGGGCTGCTGGGCGAGACTTCGGGTCCCCGCCGGCCTTGAGGCGGGGAGCCTCCTGTCCCCCGCTCGCGCAGGAACCGGGGGCCCGGACCCTCCCTGACCGCGGGGCGACGCGTCACCCGACTGCGGCGTGGGCCTGGCGCCTCCGGGGTGCGGGCGCCTTACCTCCTCCCTCCCTCGGCGGGGCTGGCGAGGCGCTTCTCCAAACACAGCCCCTCGTCACTTCACGGCCCTGCGTCTTTACAGTCCCCGCGGGAACCCCCTCCCGGGCCTGGATTCCTGTCGCCCTCCCGGGGACAGACGTGCCCGCGCCGCCCCGCCGGGCAGCACGCACCGGCCTGGTCCGCTCCGGGCTCGGGGTCGGTCCCCGCGCACGCAGACCCCGAAGACCCCCTGCCGCTGTCGCACCACCGGTGAGTGAGCCCGCGCGGCCGGCAGGGTGGCCGGGGAGGGACCGCGAGGTCCCGGTCCTGGAAGAACGCCTGGGGCTTGAATGGTTCCTCTCCAGGCCGGGAACCTTCCCCAGACCGACGGCCTCAGCCCCGACCGGGCTGCGAGACACCCCGTCGGCTTTAGCGCCATCCAAATGACGCGTTCGTGGGGCTGCGCTCCGCTGGTGACTGCGGGGACCCCGGGGCCCTCTCGCAGGACGCGGGATTAAGAGTGTCCTCTCCGTGTGGATTTGCTCAGTGGAAATGGATGGCCCCTATGCTGATCTGTCTGCAGTAGAAAAAAACAAACAAAAAAAAAGTAAAAAGAGCTGATTTCTCTAAAGATCTGGTTTCCTCTCTTAAAGGGATTTTATTATCCACAAACTGGCTTAAGTGGATGAAAGTTTGTGTTTTGTTACTTTTTTCTTTGCATTCAATTTTTATTTAATTACCAGTACTTGAATACCATTAGCCGGGGATGAAATGCAAAAATGCCAAGTGGGTAGACAGTTAACCCCCGCCCACCCATGCTCCAGACCTTTCATTTCCTCCCCCTGGAGGCCCCCATGGCTGTCCTTTCTCCTTCACCGCCTAGAGAAAATGTAATCAACCAGACGTATTTGTCCGATGTTCCCATTTTTGCCTTTTGTTTGACCAAATGGTAGTCTACCTTCAGGCCCAGGCCCGAGAGAAAGGTGTGAATGCAGAATGTGAAAGGATTACACTCAGGCAAGGGGGGCCCAGTAGGGGCTGCATCCTGGCAGCAAGAATGGGGGCTGGGTTCAAAGGTTATTTGCCATCCTTGTAAGCGTTTGCAAAACTGACCTAATATATAAGTTCGCCACTTTACGACCTCTTCCAGAATCAAGATCCAAACGCCTTTCCTAAGTTATAAGCACTTCAAAAGAAAACCACAAATACGGAAGGGTTCAGTGATTTGGGCAAGGTTGTGTATAAGACGGGAAGAAAGCACAGATGGAAATCCAGAGATTATGCACAAGAAAGAGCCGGTTCCCTGTTTGTTGTCTTATAGCTTCCGTTCTTCACCTGAGCTGTTAGGGACGTTTTTTAACATTCCCTTGGAAGGGTTGGCACTGGAAGATGATTTGGGTAACAATGAAGATGACCTAATGTCCTACCCCCTTGATGACTCCATCCTGAGCTGCCATTCAGCAAAATTTTACCGAATTCCAGCAATATCCTTCCCTTCTTCAGCCTCTCATGACTCACAGGTAGTGCTTGTTTTTCCATTTTCTGCATGATCTTGACCACTGGACAAGTTTTAATGGATTCTTCCTTTATCAAGAGGGGTTCATTGACTTTTGTGCACCAAGGATATGTATCTCATCTTCTTTTAAAACATAAATCAGACAGTCCGTTTCGTAGCCAGAAGATTGATGAGTTTATACTGGCAGGGAAAGGACAGGTCTCAGGATTCCGGGTAGGATTAAAAGAGCGTTAATCATCACACAAGACTTGGGTGCTCCCACGACCTTACTGTTTCCTGTCCTTGTGACCTTGGACAAGTTACTTAACTTTGCTGAATCCTAGATTCTCTAAATGTAAAATAGGGTATAATCCTCTCCACTGACCCGCAAGATTATTATTGATAACAATGTATGTGAAATTCTTGGCATATAATGAGATTTAATATGTTAGTTGTCTAAAAATGACCGTTTCAATCTGGAAAAAAACAAGCTTATAAAGGACGTTTCTGTATCATTCTGTGGCATCTGCTGGCATATGAGTGATGACACCTTTGCCCACTACTTCCCTACCAGCCAAAACATAATATCTGATTTTCAAAAAAACAAAAATGTATCCCTACCTCTCCCATTCCACGTAGCACTCGTTAGGTAATATGAGTTATTTGGGTGTATCTCCAGTCTCCCCAGCGAGACTGGAAATGCCTTGAATTTGGAGCCATGCCACGTCTGTGATTCCTATGGGCCCCTGGAACATTATCTTGATAAACTGTAGACATCCAATAATTATTTGTTGAATGAAAAGTACGTGGATAAAAAGAGAATTTGTTAAATTGGACCTCATCAAAAATGTTTTAGAACCCATTCATTGTGTAAAAGACCCTGTTAGGTTGAAAAGACAATGGTATACCGGGGAAAAAAATATTTTTAAATAACATATCTGACAAAGGACTTGTATCTCAAATATATAAAGAACTCTCAACATTCAATAGTAAAAATTCCCAAACAGCCCAATTAGAAAATAGGCAAACGACATGAAGAGATAATTCATGAAAAGATGTTCAACATCAGCCAAGGGAAATGTAAGGTAGAACTATAGTGAGGTCTCACTACATGCTATCAGAATGGGTAGGATAAAAAAATTATGACAACACCAAATCCTGGTGACCCTTGATGCATTGCTGGTAAGAATGCACAATGCTTTCCACTCTGGAAAACCCTGTGGCTGTTTCTTTGAAACCTAACATTGAACCTTCCACACAACCCAACGATTTCCCCTTGGGCCTTTGTCCTGGAGAAATGAAAACCTGCATTCACATAAAATCTACAAACCAAGCCACACAGGACCGGTCCCCAAAGCTCCACCCCACACGACACAGCAGGAGAGCAGAGGACCCCGACGCACATCCGGTCTGCGTGAGGAGACAGGATGGACACTCGTGTTTCTGGACAATTCAAGGAGAAGTGGGAGGCTTCAAAGTGGACATCCTGGACTCTCTACACTTCAGCACTGATTAACTGGAGAAACAGAAGACGTGTGACCACATGTGTATCTTGCGTTGATGAAATAGACCATACTAGACTAAAAGGAACTGGAAATAGAAATGCTTAGAAAAGAAGTCATTGTTTCTAGTAAGTAGAGTATTTTTCTCCGAGGTGTTTTTTGGAACAATGAATATTTTATTATATAGCTATTCATTCTCTACTGAATCCTGGCATCTAAAAAGCTTCATTGCCTTCTCTAGTAAAGTTGACTCTATCTTGGAAAGCCTACAGTACAGAAGTCATTATAGAGTCCTGTCATTCACTGATGGCAGGATCCAATAAGGAATCTTGGGGCTGCTAAGAGATACTGATAAAAATGTTATTTTAGGGGCGCCTGGGGGTTCAGTTGGCTAAGCCTCCGACTTCGGCTCAGGTCATGATCGCACATTCATGGGTTCGAGCCCCGCATCGGGCTCTGTGCTGACAGCTCAGAGTCTGGAGCCTGCTTCCAATTCTGTGTCTCCCTCTCTCTCTGCCCCTCCCCCGCTCCACTCTGTCTCTCTCTATCTCAAAAATAAATAAAACATTAAAAAAATTTTTTTAATGTTATTTTAGCAGGGTATAGAGTCTTTATTTGTGACTGTCTCCTCTTACGATTTTCCTTCCATAAGTTATGTCCCTACAATAAAGCCCAGGCTTGGTCAGTAGCCTCGACAGCCAAATCAGATACAGTGCTTCTCTGAACCCTGAACCAGCTGAGGTCTGAGGCAGCCGGCGCAGCCTGTGCTGAGGGCTAATAAAATTAGCAGTAATGCCCGGAAATGTAGCCGGTGCCCTGCGTGTGAGCCTGCATCCCCTTGGACCCATCCTCAAAGCCTGAGGGACCGTTTAATTGCCACCATCTTATTCGCTGAGGCTTAGCAATAAGGCTGCCCTTGCGTGGCACTCAGGCATCCCCAAAGAGACGCGGGCAGGTGGTCTGTCCTTTTTCCCTCAGTGTCTGACCGGCCCCCCTCCCCCTCCTCTGCATTTTCTTTGTTCCATGGCACCTGTTACCCTTTAACACACTATTAACTTTCTTATTCTGTTTACTACTCATTGTTTGTCTTCCCCACTAGGATATGAGCTGCACGGGAGCAGAGAGCATGTTTAGCTCACTGCTGTCTCCAAGTGCTTTGGACAGAGCCTCGCACAAAGGAAGTGCTGGATAAATATTTATTAAGGGAATTAAGATGCCAGAGACCGTGCTCATCCACCAACATTTACAATTCAGAGATGTTCAGAAGCTTTTGTGCATGCGGAACAGTCACATTGATTTTTTTTTAAATCAGGTGACCTGAATTTTTGTGTATTTTGAAATTCTTTCCAGAGGTGAAGACTCTCCATGCCGGCTGCGGTATTACCAGTTCATCAAGGCAATTTCTCCTCTCAGTAATTCCCCCTCCACTGTGATCATCGCTGTCTTTAAGGCAGAGCCAAGAGGCTTATGGCTCCAGGAGACAAAAAAGGTGGACCCCGAAGGAAAGGGGATATAATGTGGAGGAAGATTCTGTTCTGTAAAAAAAGGAGAGGAGGAGGAGAAGGAAAAGGGGTAAAAGATGAAGAGGAAGGAAAGGAAGGAGGAGAAGAAGGAGGAGGAGAATTAGGAAATGAACAAGGGGAAGGACGAGGAGGAGGGAAAAAGAAGAAATCTCTGTCAGAAGAGCAAGGGAGTCATTTGGAATGAGTAGGGTGGGTAAAAAAAAAAAAAAAGAAAGAAAGAAAAGAAAAAACCAAACAAAGAAACACTATGTGATTCTCCCAAAGACACAGGACAGAATCTTGTAGACCTTTCCTGGTCTCCAGGGTACCCAGCATGGTGAAGGAAGGTGCTGAGGAGATGGAAATGGCCTATCATGCCGGGCTAGTGGCGTTCCGCCGCTGAGAGGTTGAATGGACAAATGGACAATAGCCAGACCATAGATGTCAACAGGACCCTGACCCATGACCTCTCCAGCAACCAGCAGGAAGCCAGACCACAAGCTCTGCAGCAATCAGGCCTCGTAATCAGGACCTGGTCAGTGACTACCAGCTTCCTTACCCTTTGGCCCTTGCTTCCGACTTAGGGCCAGCCAAGAAGGCCAGGTCGGCTCCCAGATCACGTAGGCTTGCCCTGCTTCTAGGCAGCCCGCTTCTGGCTTCCTCAGCCCCCAGCCTGCAGTCAGCGAGGCTGTCTGAAGCCTTTCCTCTTTTTCATTCTAAAGCTTTCCTATCCCCCTGCCTGCCTTTGAGGCTCAGCCAAACACAAGTGCTGAACTGAAAGCACCTGTGCGTTATTTGGGTGGTCTTCATTTCCACAGCTTTCCCACAGGTTCTCCCGAGACAGACTGCAGTGCCCCCCACCGCAGACCCCAGCCGTTACCAGGCGAGGTGCCCAGAGAGCCCCCCTTGCCCCCATGCCTCACCACTAGTGGCCTGTCCAGTTCTCACCATTTGTGAACCCGCCCTGCTGAGCTCTGCTCTCTGGATGTGGAATTTCTCCGCTGTTTATTCTCACCTTGGTACCTGGATTTTGTTATCGACACCCGTTGGTTTGGCATCCTTAATGTAATCAGGCCATTTTGGGGACCCATTTTGCTCTCCTCTGCTTTTCTTCCGTGATGTGCTCTCTGAAAGTGTCGTATGAAGGAGAACCCCAGGACGGGGAATGAGCACAGGGCCCCAGGAGTCTGAGTTTGTGGTTCCCACCAAACTGGAGCCCATTTGGACAAATTTTGCCAAGTTACCAGTAAAACCGGGTGAGATTTTCCTTCATCACGTTTTGTGTTCTTTCTGTTCTGAAAGCTTGGCTTTGATCCGGAGAAAATGCTCTCTTTGGTGAGTGTTCTCTTTGGTTTTCCACCTGCCTGGGGGTGCTCATGGTCAAGTCCGTGTTCAGAAGCAGCCAGGCCATCAGGTTGGGGGCCAAGGTAGGAAGTGCCCAAGCATCACTTCCGCCTCGGCCGCCTGCTCTCCCAGGGACCGGCTCCCTCTAACTCCTTTACTCCCCCCACCCCACCCTGGGGATGCTCCTCCTTCTACCCAGACTCTCCCTGTAATCCCAGTTCTCACAATGCGGCACATCTTCCCCAGTGATGACTGCTCCAGTACATCAGTGGCCACCCTGGGAACATTTGCCTTGAATAAAACTGTTCATCTGGAAGGCACCTTGGAAAATAAAGGATCTAAGATTTCTTGAATTTAATTGGCAGCATTTTTATTGGTAGGCAGAGGCCTCCAGTTGAAATTCTGATGAAAAGTGCTTCACTAAAAGGTCCTTTGGCCAAAGCTAATAAGCAACCTGACAATCTTAAGCAAAGATAAATTAGACTCATTTCCTGAGTAAATTCTCCCTCTTTGTTCTCTGGTTCCCTCTTTTTTTTTATTAAAATTTTTTTTAAAAAAATTTTAGTGTTTTTTATTTTTTATTTTTGAGAGACAGAGAGAGTGTGAGCAGGGGAGGGTCAGAGAGGGGGACACAGATTCTGAAGCAAGCTCCAGGCTCTGAGCTAGCTGTCAGCACAGAGCCGGATGCAGGGCTCGAACCCACAAACCGTGAGATCATGACCTGAGCTGAAGCCGGACACTTGACCGACTGAGCCACCCAGGCGCCCCTCTAGTTCCCTCTTTATATCCTGCTCTCCTTCGTCCCTCCTTTCCCTTTTGGTCTCTCTCCTTCCACACTTCCGATGACTTCTCTCTCTTCTTTCTCTTGTCCACATCCCCTCTTTTCCTCCTGACTTTCCTAAGACCCCTAAATGCTGGTTGCTTCTAAAAACTCATTCCTCCCATGCGTCAGGTAAACCTGGGATCCAAGCTGAACTTACAATTAGAATTTAGAATTTCCCTAACCCAGAGAAGGCTGGCTACTATTCATAGAATTTACCTTTCTTTTGGGTGTCTGTGTCCTAAGGTTACCTGAACTATATCAGCTTGTACACATGTTGATCAAAACCTCCAATGCTAAATCTTGGATGGCAAAAACTGATTGAACAAACATAGAAAGGAATCTACTAAGTCCCTCGTTTATAATAATCCTGAGGATCAAAAAGAGCCCCCCAAATTAGAGAAAGTCTACTAAAAGACATACCCAACACATTTCCAACGGAATTTTATTAGACCTCAGTTCAATCATACACACAAAGAAAAGATGAACTGTCCCTCGGGGACACGTCAGTTATCCCCCTGTGATCTGGGAACTGCAAGACCCACGCAGTTAGGGATTTCACCTCTGATATTCTCCTCTGCTTCTTGCAGTTGGCAAAATAGTGCAAGGAACTCATGTGTTCAGTCCCATCATCAACAGGCTAAGGCTGCCTCCCCACAACATCTTCCCAGCTTCGCCTCCTGTCAATCTTAAACCAGAAAATTCACGTCTTAGAAGACATCAAAGAAAAACCAGTCTTGAACTTCATCGGAATAGGTCTTATCATGTACTTACTGTTAGCAACAATACAGCAGTGAAACTCCACGGAGTCAATCTTAGGGTTCCTGTTTCACAATTAAAGAAGCATTCGGGGTTGCACACAGTTGGCAGTCACCTCCAATAAGGGACCTCAAATTTCGAATTCCCGGCTTTCCTCTAGTAGCAGCCAAGTTAGGGAAGTAGGGAGCTGACCTCAGGTCTGTGGGCCATGCAGAAACTGAGGACAGTGGACAGCCACGGCCTGAGACGTAGGACAGGCCTCCTGGCTGCTTCCTGGTCTGTTACTCATCTGCTGGCTTATAGCCATTCTGTTCATTTTCCATAGACCCTTGGTTATTGTGCACCCATAAGGGCCCTTTTTGTCTTTATTATCACTGTCAGGTCAGAACATACTCAATGTAATGCCATTCTTAGATTATCCCAAATAGTAGCCACTGCCCTGAGTCTTACTGGTTGCTGTATATGCCACCCATGACCGGATCATCATGATTTAAAAAAACCTGGAGAATTTCAGTCTTAATAAGGAAGATCATAAGGAATGACATTTGCGTCTAAACAGACAAATGACCTTAAATAAATCAACACATGAATTTGGTAGCACCCTTCTCTCACAGAAAAAGAACCAATTATTATAAGACATTTGGATTCAACCACCTTCATGGGGTGACGGGCCAATTACTCGCCACCTGCAAGAGGTTAACAGAGCTCAGAACTGTGACTGGGCTCGGGTGAGACCTGACCTTCCGCCATCAGGGACTCCTTTTCTCCTGGGTCTCCATGTGCCCCCTCCTGGATACGACTTCTTTTGCAGCTGGGATGCCTGGTCTTTGCTCTGACTCATACTTCATGCACTTTAGCAATAATAGTATGCCAAGACTTACTGTGTACAGAGATCCTAATTCTAGAAATCATAAGCTTAGCAAATTCCAACTGAGATGCCAGTCCCCGAACGAGCCTACTCTTGATTATCCAAGCATTCTGAGAAATTACTAGCCAGTTGTTTATGTGAAGAGTCACAGCAGTGTTTCCATAGGGAAATCTTATAAGCAGAAAAGACTATTAAGAAAACCTTATCATTGGGGCACCCGGGTGGCTCAGTCAGTTAAGTGTCCAACTCTTGATTTCGGCTCAAGTCATCATCCCAAGAGTGTGGAACTGAGCTCCTGCATCAGGCTCCACACTGAGTGTGGAGGCTGCTTAAGATTCTCTCTCCCTCTCCCTCTGCCCCTCCCCAGCTCGCTCACTCATGCAGGTGCTTTCTAAATCAATCAATCAGCATTAGCTCTGGCAAAAGTTATTCACGATTCTGTCTCCGCCCTAGGTGTTGCATAGTCCAATCTCGACTCCGTTGGCACAGGTAAGGATAGACAACTATATTACCCTTGATTGTTTTCCGACCAGTCTTGGTGACACCTGTGCCGTCGCTGGTCCTCTCGCTGTGCTTAGACTAATGAAACAGGCAAAGTAGAGCAGGCAATACATTGCCATAGGGAAAAAGCTACTTGACTCCTTAAGGTTGATTTTTATGGCCCCTGGGATTCATTTACTTGGCCCAGGATGGGCAGTGGGGATTCCTAGTTCTTGTCAGTGTCTTAGAGGGACTGGTAATTCTTCTTGTTTTTGTCAGTGATGTCGGTCTCTGGCATTCTACCTAGAATAGTAAATCCTACTGCGTAGCTCCTCTCTTGACAGATAATCACCGTGACAACACAGCAACCGAAAGCTCAGGATGATCTTGCAGTTATTAGGTTGACCGTGGAGACAACGGAACCATCCCCACAGCGAAGATCTGAATTGGTCAGCCCGGCACTTGCAGGAGTGAGAGAATGCCCAGAAGGGAGACGGAGAGACAGAATATACAAAGGAAAATGACCAGGCCTTGTAAGACAATGGAATGCTGGCTCACAGTCTCACAGCGACCAGTTCCGGGAGCGAAAACACAACCTCCATAGCATCTAGCCCAGACCAATTAGCATTGTGTTAATAATAACTGCCAACTTTTTCATTGTTTTGCCCCAGCTTCCAAATCAGGATCAAACAGAGAAAGCCAAATATACTTTCTAAACCAATTGTGTAAGACGCCCCACTTCTAGTCAGACCACATCCAGACCTCCTAGGCCGACGGCTTCCAAGCAGATCCTACTTCACACCTTCCTTCTTTCTTTTATTATGAAGCTTTCCTACTCTCCTGCCTGCTTTTGACTACCAAATGCAAGCAACGGTGGCTTTCTTCTTGGCATGGTCTTCATTTATTCCCACAGCTCATCAGGAACTCTGGAAGGAGACAGCCCCACATGGCTCCCATCTGGCAGCACAGAGCAGAACCGTGTCAGACTTACAGTGACAAAGAATAGGAGATGGAACCCCGACACTCCCTCATGCACAGAAGAAGTCCACAAAGGTCTGCCCGCTCCCTGTGAAAGGATGTGGAAGGTGCTGATTACTGGGGCCAGCAAGCCTGAAGGGACCACAGTCAGGCGGGGGTAGGCAGTAGTGTCACAGGCATATGAGGTGGTTGGCCAAGGCCAGAGACCTGATGTGGGATTTGGCTGAAACTCAGCAATTCGTGGCTGAAATGCGGAGGTTCTGTTAAGATGTTAAGAGCCAAAGTGGGTCAGGTCATCAAAGGAAAACTCCAAATTTTCACTGTACCAAGGACACTGTATCAGTTAGATTTTGCTGTATAACAAACCACGGCCAAACTTAGCAACTTAATAAGTACTTACTAACTCGTCATTCTGTGAGGTGGCTGGGTGGTTCTTTGGGACAGCTGATCTTGCTGGGGTCATTTAGGAAGAAGGTTAGCTGGCAGAGGGATAATTTAGAACAGTCTTACTGGGGCGCCTGGGTGGCTCCGTCAGTTGAGCGTCCGGCTTCGGCTCAGGTCATGATCTCACGATTCATGGGTTCAAGCCCTGCATCAGGCTCTGTGCTGACAGCTCAGAGCCTGGAGCCTGTCTTCGGATTCTGTACCCCCTCTCTCTCTGACCCTCTCCTCCTCACACACACACTCTCTCTCGCTCTCAAAAATAAATAAAACATTAAAAATAAAAAAATTAAAAAAGGACCAGTCTTACTAACTGAATGAAATGGGTTGTGAGTCAGAGGCCCTCTAACAAATTATCTTAGTGATTTTCTACACTTTCCCTTCACTCTTCTTGTTCCCTCTCCACCATTTGGAGGATAAGACATGGTTGCAATCCCGAGGCATCCACGAAAACGTTTTGGATATTTATCAGTTGGTTGTATTACAAAGCACAGTAAGGCTCCTGGTAATTGACCTGGTAGCCTTTTTGTAGCATGAACATCCAATGTCTTTCCATTTACGACCTTACAACTCAACCAAATATACACTCTACAGAATTTCTGAAAATGAGGATGTGCAGGAGGCAAACTTGGGAAAGGGCTTTCTGCACTAACTTTTGAGTTATATAAACGTCTCTCAAACCTTTGCCAAAAAACTGAGAACTAGCATCATTCCCACACCATGGCCACTGTGTCTTTTGAATCAAGTCATTGGGGATGAGTTCTTCCATATGCTCATCTGGTAAGCATGTGTATCAACTCAGCAGGCCACGCCCACCTAACATTACTAGAAGGAAACACTGCTTCAGTAACTGTAAACCTCCCAAAGTTTACTGTAGAGGGAGAGAGAGCTCATGGTGGACTTGGTGAAGTTTTAGACTCTGTTCCTGTTCCATCACCAAGATTTATCAGGGGCTCATGACTCCTTCCACCATGTTGACCTCAGTGGATTACACTACTCTTCTTCTAATAAATATATTCAAACAAGGACTGTCTCCAGAGAACACTTGAGATAAGGGGATGTTAACAAAAAAAAATCACTGAAGACTAGGAAAAATGGAAATAATATAAAGAGTACCATTATTTGAGACTAGTGTTTCTCAAATTCTGTTCCACAGAAGACTAATTTAGGAGAGCTAAGAGAAGATGTTTGTGGTTGAACAAAGTTGGGCAGTGGCACACACTACATCTAACTCATGGATACTAAAATGTACATGAACATAATAAAGGCTCTGAGAAGTCCTGCAACAGACCTCTAACTTTTTCTAATGCAATGATTCTTAAGTACAGAATATTTAATTTTACCACACAACCAATATCTTATGGATAGCATGTCCTGAGATACCAGTTTGGTTCCTGGATTGTACCCCAACCTTTACAAAGGGGATCCACATAAGGCAGACATCGTGCTGGGGTCTCTTCTTCCTTGCCTCCTTCTCAGCTTCTCCATGGTCGATGCTGCCCTAAAGACCCGAGGTGAATTCTTCCATGAATAGACAAAGAGAAGAACATCAAGACCTTCTCGTGGCTACATCAGCTCTGTGTTCACAGTTCTACTTTCTTCTCTAAGAGGTCCTTCCTTTTCAGATAAATGACACCTGGAATAGCCTGTCTCACAAGACAGGAGAGAAGAGTTGTCAAGAGCAAGAACCCTGGAGTCTGACTCCAGCACATCGTAGCTTAAACTCTGCGCACTTCGATTTCTCACGTATAAAATGGTGAAGTAGTCACTACCTCATAGGACGTTATGAGTAGTCTGTGAGTGAAAGCTCATAAAGTCCTTAGAACGGGGTCTGACGAGTGTGTCCTCTGTAGCTGTCGGTGATGGTTTAGTTTGGCATAGACCCGGGAGCCCTCACGAGAACATCCCCCTCAGACTACGATACTGATTTAAAAATTCATCTAAGAGGGACACACCTTCAGGACGTAGGGAATCAGGTTTCTTTTTTTTTTGGTTGCAAATATTTTGTCAGCATTATAGTTAGTTGATACACTTTACATTTTTATTTTTATATTTTATAATTACGAATGTAATACATTCTAACACTGGGAGCCTGTAAAACATAAAGACATATTAAAGGGGGAAATGCACTAAACTGTTCCGTCTTTGGAGACCCCACTAGTAATCCATATATTTACCAACGATAATTATAATGATTATATATTATTATATTATACTGCTATTCTATTACACATATTATAATCGACAGATAAGTAATTGATATTATATGATGATAATATAATATAGTGCTAGAAATATTTCTCACTTGGCGAAATGTTACATGCAGTCCCCTTGTCACCACTGACAGCGGCAGATCACTCTATCCTGTGGATGTATCATCAGTCATTTCCTGATTCCTGAGTGGTTGACTCACCAGGATGGCTTGGTGAATTATCCATCCCAAAACTAGTGTTTCAACAGAATGAACCCACACACTCTTTGTCTCCCGGAGGATTATTAAGCTCTGTCAATTCTTTCCACTGGATTTCTTAGTTATACACCATGTCCACCTCTTAGTCTTCATTATTTTTCAGGGTAAATAAATTCAAGTCAAGTGCATCCACAGTCAGCCAGAGAAAATCAAAAGGCTATAAGACAAAGCTTATTAAGTAAGATGAAAGGAAATAGTCTTCTTTTGTCCATTATCTACCAACGCTCTGTACTTATTATTCAAGCATAACATCTCTTTCTTCATTTTATGCTTCTAATTCCACTGTCCATAAAAATGGGAACATTTGCTATAAGGAGTGTCATTCCGTAGCACGTCACAGTGTAAAATTGGCCAGCGCTTTCTTCCTTCACTCTCAGGAGACAAGAGCTCTGGTGCACTTCAGGGATAACATAGGGTAGAAGACAAGTCTTCCAGAAATTCAAACACTCTGGCATTCAAAAGACAAAACTTGTTTTGATTGACTTTTTTTCCTCATGATCCTCCATGTTTCAAATCATGCAAGTAGAATAACTAATCAATGAATTTCTCTGGTGTCTGTGGTGAGGACAGAATCCTCAAAGCAATGAATGACCAGCACATGCAACACACAAATAGGAGGCAGGGATGCCCACAACAGACTTTCCCGTTCAGAACATTCTGTTACAAGCAATTCATGCAGTGATAATCTTGTAAATGTCATGGGCCAGAGGACTTCCTCACTGGTGGGGAAGGTCATCAAGGGGATGTGATCTCCAGTTGACCCACAAGCTGCTCATGGACAATCAAAGACCCCATCCCCTCTCTTGTCCTCGGGATCTAACTTCTGCCCATCTTTCCCACAACTGGGGCCATTTTCAAGGTCACAGGCTTGAGACAGTGAGGTAGGCAGTGCTGAGACCCTCCGGAAGGTTGTCACACCTGACCGAACCCTGTCCAGGGCTTTGGAAGATTCTGGCAGTGGAGGTGGGTCTACTCATCTCATGGCCTCCCAAGACAAGCCTGGCAAGTGAGTCCCCGTGCTTCTGAAACCTGCCGTCTGCCAGCCTGGGGTGGCCTACCCTCTTCCTCGGTCTCTGCCTGGGGCTGGTTTGCGAACCAACAATCCCAGAGCAGGAGCTGCTGCAGATGTGCAGGCTGAAGAGAGGTCCCAACAAGAGGCTGTGGAAAGTGCTGAGGCATTTTAAAGTAGATATTTTCTTCTTTGGTCTTTGCAGATGCTGACACGACAAATTCTGATTCTAAGTGGCTTGGCCAGATTCCTACCTACAGATCAAGCAGGATTTTCTGGTAAATAAAACGTTCATGCATTTTTTTATTAGCGCATGATTCTTTTTTATGAAATTGTCATTGCCATTTTAAAGTGCATCCTAAATCCTGATATTCAGTGCAAGATTTGATGAGTGAAAGATTTAAATTGTGTCTTATCATGAAACATTTAAGGTTTTCTATAGTATGTTACTTGTTTTTCCTGTTTTCTACTAAGTCTAGATGATTTGGGCTGACGGAAGCTGATGGCTCCTTAGTATATTCTTTCTGTGAATCCTAGGATATATTTTTATTAAACAAAGATTTTCTAAAGCATAAGTAGCTTTTTAGCATTCTTAGAACATTTTGTTGAAGATAATGTACGTGTAGAAAAGTGCACGTGTGTATAGTTGATGGATTTTCTCATTGAGCACCCTTGTGCGACCAGCAAGCCGATGAGAAACAGAATATTCCCAGATCCAGAAGATTTCTTGTGTCTGTTTTCAACCGCGACTCCTCTTAAGCTAGAGCGTCTCAGCCCCAGCGCTATTGTTGTGGGCCCAACAATTCTTGGCTGGGGGCGGGGAGGCTGACCTGCGTAGTCCAGGATCTTGAGCAATATCCCCAGCCTCTACCCACTACCCACTGGTAGCAACTCTCATCTCCAGTGTGATCATGAAAAATATCTCTCCAGACATCGCCCAATATGCCCTGAGGACCAAACCACACCTGGTTGAGACCCTCTGCCCGTAAAGTAACCACTATCATGACCTCTAAGAGGGTAGACAATTCAGCCTGTTTTGTGCTTTATATAAATGAACTCCTACACTATAGTCTTTTGTATGTGGCTTAATCCTCCGAATATTATATTTGCGACATTCACTCAAATTTCTCTAACTGTAGGCTGTTTATTTGCGTTGCTATGTAGGACTCCAACGTGTGACTATTACCACCATTCATGTATCCATTCCACTACTGAAGGGCATTTTGGTGATTGCCAGTGTTTGACTAATACAGTGTTAAAACTCATTTATTATCATATCTTATATCCCAAATTACATACCATACTGCATCTCTTCAAAAGTATTTTTTTTTAATTAAGACGTCTGAATTTTGGAAATTTTGTTAACCTGGGACTATTCACATGCTAAGCAGTATAAGTAAAGTATTTTATGGTAATTTCATAAGAAGTCTACACTGGGGCTGCTGATCCTGATCGTGCCATTGGGAGGGGAAGAAAAGGAGTCTAAGTTCAGTGCCACCAATATTTATTGAACACCTTGGCTGCCAGGAATTGTTGCTAGCTCTGGGAATGTGAAGATGATTAACATAAGTTCGTTGAGACTTTTGCCGTCCATTTCTTCTAGTGCTAGATGATTTTTCTCTGGGGGGGAGGGAGGGGGCGGCTATGATCTAAGGGTTCCTCCTGCGTGGAAGGATGCCTCTGACGACAAGATCTGGGCGGCGCCAGGAGGGGAGGGGGATGGGCAATGGAGCTGCACCCACGGTTGGTCTGTTTCAAGAAAGGTCAGATCCTAGAGTTGTGGCCCTGCTCACCACCAGAGTCAGCACACAAGGAAGGGTTTAGAGCAGAAAGCTTGGCTAGGACTGGGCAGGGTGCAAGCAGCAAGGAGAGACCCTCCCTGTCCCGCAGGGGAGACTGCGCTGGGCAGGGCAGGGGAGGGGCGGTGGCAGACACAGCTCCGCCCCAGGAAATCCAGCTGACAGGACAGAAATGCCTACGATGCGCCCCCAGTCACTTCATAACTGCGCCTGAGGAGTTCATTTACATACACAACACACATGCTACTAGACAAAGAGGAATATGAAACCAGGGAGAGGATGGCTCTGCGGGGCTTTGGGGTTTTAAAAATAGGCTAATTTGGTCTTTAACAGGCATCAACCAAGTCGAGGCGCTGCCCTTTCCCAAGAAGACTTGCATCAGCAGTACTTCATAAAGCATCTTTGTCTCTTGTCTTTGATACCCAAATATTTCATTAACTCTCGACAATTTCAGGACAATGGAACAAGGGCCAGTGTAACTGACATCGTCTTCCTTGCTTACTCATCACCCTCGACCTTTGGAGACTTTCGTCTCTGCCTCGTTCATGTTTGTTCATTATTGCTGCACACTCTTTACACTCAGTACGACTTAATTAAATTGACCAAGTGATTATGTTGTGAGTTCATTTTGAATTAACCTTTCAATTAAGTTTGTATTATAATTATCAAGTTACAAATATGTAGGAAACGAAAGAATTTCAATCCAACATAGGAAGGTTTCTAATTTTTCTCTTAAGTAAGCCAGTAGGAAATAAAAGAATATATTGATTTTTAGAACCATGTGCATACTTGTTGTTTAAAAGATCATTACATGGGGCGCCTGGGTGGCTCAGTCGGTTGAGCATCCAACCTCGGCTCAGGTCATGATCTTGCAGTTCATGAACTCGAGTCCCGTCCGTGTCTGGCCCTGTGCTGACAGCTCAGAGCCTGGAGCCTGCTTGGGATTCTGCGTCTCCCTCTCTCTCTCTGCCCCTCTCCCACCAGCACTCTGTCTCTCCCTCTCAAAGATAAATAAACGTTAGCAAATTAAAAAAAAAAAAAGACTATTGTGTTAAACCCAGACCTATTTCCAAGAAAATTTTAGATAGCATTTGTAACAATGACATTTCATCTACTTCCCTGGACAACCCTTTAAGCACCTTGCCTAATTGATTAAAATAGCAGCAGGCAAAGCAAAAACAAACCCAAACTTCAGCTTTTTAATGGTCTGTTGACGTGCAATCTCCTTGAGAACATGCCATCTTCTCCGATGCCAACCCCTCCCCACCTGCCGATTAGCCACTTAGAGAACAAGAAGCCCTTGAACCACCAAATTGCGGAGCCTTAATATTTAAAAGCCAGCCTTTTATGTTTTCCCTCAGGAAAATCCCCAAAGAACACATTTTTCACCATATTTATCCATCACATGCTAAAATAACTCAGAACAAATGTAGGAGACTTTCCACTGAACTACTTGTGCCTTCCAGTTAATCTGTCTCAAAAAACTTCCACCGCAAGGGATTTGTAACGGGTTATCACATGATGGCGGAAGTGTTGTTCTCTTCAGAATTCTGCTTCTTGTTTGTGAATCCACTATTCCCAGTTACTGTTTAAATAAGTATGCTTAAATTAGGTGATTAACTAGTTGTTACTTAACCTTCTAATTTCTGTATAAGTCTAATTACATGAAATAGAAGTTGGGGTTCTGATTTTTTACTTTGCTTATCCATTTGGAGTGTCATTGTAACTAGTGTATTGTAAATGATGGAAAATAATTGCATATGTTAAAAAAATAGTGTTATATTCTAAAAAAATAAAAAATAAAGCTACAAAAAAATCTTAAAATAAATAAATAAGTATGCTTATTGTTGAAAGGAACGTGCATCTTTTTGTAAAGCAAAACGTGTGTATGTTCTTTAAGACGTTACCTACACACATAGATGTCTGTGTATGTCTTGTGTGGGTGGGTGCCTCCCTATAGTATGTCTAGATCGATGGATATATACGCGCATACATTCACACACTGTATATAATATATACGTATATACACATGTATATACATACAATACAAAGTAATGGTTTAGAGTAGGGACACTGCAACCGGTCCAGTTAGATTTAAATTCCAGATCCAGAGGCACCTGGGGGCTCAGTCGGTTGAGCGCCCGGCTTCGGCTAGGTCATGATCTCGCGGTCTGTGGGTTCGAGCCCTGCATCAGGCTCTGTGCTGATGGCCTGGAGCCTGGAGCCTGCTTCGGATTCAGTGTCTCCCTCTCTCTCCACCCCTCCCCTGCTCATGCTCTGACTCTCTCTCAAAAATAAATAAACATTAAAAAATGTTTTACAAGTAAATAAATTCCAGATCCATATGGTAACAAAGACAAATTACTTAACCTTTGAGTGCCTCAGATTCCTACTCCTAATATAAAAATAATAGCTGTCTCTGTTTCATTGGGTTGTCACAAGGGCTAAATGCGTGAATACACACAGAGCTGTACGTAGAGCTTAGAATGGTACCCAGGCCATGGTGCACACGACGTAAATGTCTGCCTGTAACTAATCTGTGCGTGTCTGTGTAGATAATACAGGTGTAAATGAGGAACCGCTTCTGTGTCTATCTCACCCATTTTTGTGTACTTGATCTTTCCTCGTGTAGATCTATATGTATACACTGAAAAATGATCGAAATTTAACTGTGCTTCTACGAACTTTTCTACCAGCTCTACTTCTCTAAGCTAATTAAATCTAATTTTGACTTTTGCCTCATATATTTCATGTTCCAAACTCCTCAGCTACTACCATCCACTCTTCTCTTGAATGTTCCCAAGGTTTCCACACCTCTGGAGCTGTCAGACCCCAGAGTGTCCCAGTGCTCCCCCAGGGACGTGAGCGGGCAGCTCTGAAGCCCCAGGGCTGTGGGTTCTGCCAGGAGCCCGGGACGAGCTGCAGTTCCTGGGCCTCACCCTCTGTGCCTTGTGCTTGGCTCTGCCCAGAATGTGCCTGCGCTCAGGGTCAGCCTGACCCAGGGATCATAGACCAGACGCTGGCCCCCGGCCGCACGTTAACGTGTCCAGGGGAGCTCTGAGGAAGTGCTAATGCCTCGGCTCACTGGAAGCCATTAAATCAGAACCTCTAGGGGCATGGCTACATACTGCCGTTTCTTAGAAGCTTCCATCTGTGTCTACAGTGCAGGCAGGGCTCACAGCTGGAGCCGTGTAGACAGGCGTCCACACCTTTGCTTGGCTGCTTCCCCACTCCTCAGAGAAGGTCAGTGGGCGGTGTGAGGCCATGCTCCCTGCCTATCACCTGATGCCTCCGGAAACACACTGTCTGCACCACGAGCCTGGAAATTGTGCTTTAGATCAGCTGCTCTCACACTTTTCTTCTCTTGCCATGCATAAGATGGACAACACTCATGTGCACGACGCTGTCTGGCCGGAATAAGCGAGAGCCAGTTCCCGGCTGCAATCCTCCTGAAGGAAGCATTTTAAAATGAAGTTGGTGACAGTGACGTAATTACAGGGACCCTTTGGGTTGTCATCAAACAAAGTGGATAATTTGCAAACTTAGGTATTTTAGTTATGCTTCATTTACTCAACACATATTTACTGAGTATCCACTCCCCCTACGCACTGGTCTAGGGCCTCGGCATGAAACAGTCGAAAACCACCACCACAACAAATTTCCTGCTCCCAGTAGAAATTACATTTTAGGGTGATTGCACTTCAGTGAGAAGACAGTAAATAAATAGATGAATGAACAAATTGTGTTTCTGCGTGGCAGTGGTGGGTGGACAGTGGGTAAATGGCATGGAGAAAAGAGAAGGAGAAGGTGATGGAGTGCCTTGTTGAGTAATTTGGAAAGACCTCTCGGAGGAGGTGATATTTGAGTAGAGATCTAAAGGAAGTGAGAAGGCCAGCCTCCATGGCGGGAGAAGGCCTTCTGGGGGGGAAGAGTGCTACCATCAATTGCAAAGGCCCTGGGTGAGAAGCCTGCTGTGGGATTCGGGGAACTCCAAGTGGGCTGAGGTGGCGAGGACAGGAAAGGCACAGGGAGAGGGGTGGGAGAAGTCAGTGATCGCAAGGAGCTTAGAGTCTGCAGGGCCTCAGATTTAATTCTTAGCGTAGCGGGAAGGCTCTGGAGGGGTGGAGCTGCGAATGCTCAGACTTGCCTGTGAAAGGTTTGCTCCGTCTGCTGCGTTGAGTGCTACAGGGCAGCAAGCGGTTACAGTCACCGCCCAAGGGAGCTCTTGGTCAGGGCTGCGGCAGAGGAAGTGGCGATGTCCCGGGCATGTTCAGAAGCAGAGTTACCAGGACGTGGTGATCGGAGTGGTAGGGACAGAAGCAGAGATTGATGGGATGCAGATGCCATTTACGGAGACGGAGGACACTGGGAAAGAGGGTGTTAGGGTGAAAACATGAGTTCGGTTGGGATACACGAAGTTAGAGATGCATATGAGGCATCCAAGAGAAGATTCTGAGCAGAGAATGGACTATATGAGCCACAGTTAAAGGAAGAGGTTGGGACTCATGATCTCCATTTGATACTCATCATTATAAGATTATATATTTATCTGTTTATTTTTTATCTTGTTCTTCCCCAAGAATATGCATTTCATGAAGGCAGAAAATTAATCTGTTTTGTTTTTCACTATATCCCTAGCTCCTAGAATGTGGATTGGCACATAGTAAGTGCTCAATAAATGTTATTGAATGGATAAAAGATTAAATTCCAATTCAGAGCAGTATGGCTAAATGAAAAATAGCAGGAAGTAAGAAGTGCTGAAAGATGACATGGTGTGTGAGTTGAGACAGGGGAGTGACCAGAGTGGGCTGTCATGGTCAAGAAAAGTCCTGGAGGAGATTGACCTTTATCAGATCTTTTAAAAAATGGGCACGTTTATAGGTAAAAAGAGTCAGAAAGAGGTGTCAGTGACTTTGGTTTAAGTTATGTTGAATTGGAAGTAACAGAGCAATGTTTGAATTCAGCAGGAAGACATTTACATTAGTTCTCTAGGTGGTTTAAGACCTGAACTTGGCAAAGGACAGACCCCAGCATCCGTCCTTTTCAGAACTAGAACCCATGCTGCTACATTAGGATATTGAACCACAAATGTGTTAACAGAAAATTGAGTAGGAAGTTTTGACTGAGACACCAAAAAACAGCTGAGAAGGCTTTCTAAAGCAATACGTCTCATAATTTATTTTTTTAATGTTTTCTTTATTTTTGATAGAGAAAGACAGCATGAGCAGGGAAGGGTCAGAAAGAGAGCAAGACAGAATCTAAAGACAGGCTCCAGGCTCCAAGCTGTCAGCACAGAGCCTGCCGCGGGGCTCCAACCCACGAACCATGAGATCATGACCTGAGCCGAAGCCAGACACTCAACTGACTGAGCCCCCCGGCTCCCTGCACGTCTCAAAATTTAATATGCACGCATATGCCTGAAAACCTTGCCAAAAATGCAGATTTGACTCTGTAGTTCTGAGGCAGGGACTTGAGTTTCTCTGTTTCTAACAAGTTCTGAGACGATGCTGCAGGGTCCTTGGACCATGATTGAGTGACACAGTGTGAAAGCAAAGTGACAGTTTTCAGAGGGATGAGTAAAACCCAGTTACGTGACTCTTAAACTCCTGATTGGGCTTCTGGGCATCAAACGGAGCTTCTCATTGGTTGGGCTGATTCGTGGGGAGCTGCTCCTGGGCCGTGCGCAAGGGTCAAGGTGGGTGCTGCTTCCTGCAGTCTCAGATCGAGAGGGGGATCTCCGTGAAACTCTGCCAGCCAGGACCGATCATCTGCCGTGGGAGAGACAGAGTGGCCCGAGGGCGGCCTGAGAAGACCAAGGGTGAGGCCCAGGCTGAAGCCGCTGCTTAGTAATGAGGCCGTTGGCACAGACTGCCAGGGCAAAGCAGATGTAGGTCAGCAACCAGGCTCGTAGGCGGAAGGAGACAACGAAACGGAAGATTACAGAAGGCCTAGCTAGGAAGGCCCGGAAGATTTAACTTTAAATCAAGTTTGGAATCTAGATTATTAGATGTGACTAGGATTTTCATTTCTGAGTGGAAATTCTATGCTTTATTTTTAAATGTGTGTAGGATCTTTTATGATCTCTGAGAGATCAGAAAGCAATTTACCGAGTGGGTTTTCAGCGAGGGGTGGAGAAACCCTCCCACTGAGCGAACTTGAGAGAGGCAGTGGGAAACAACGTAAAACTGATTTATGGTTCTGCCGAGGAGTTCTGCCCATTCAGTGATTTGGTGCTAAGTGGATTCAAGGGAGAGAAGAAAATCAGCCTTGGATCTGCATATCAGGTATAAATTCAACAGCTTCAGGAATCTGGCCACTGAGTTCCTTTGTCTGACACCACCAACGGTAAGGAGATTGTTTTCTAAATGGATCCGGACCACCTGTTGCTGTTTCCACCACTCGTGTAGGTCAGCCCCCCCGCCATGTGTGCTCACATCAGGCGGAGTTCAAAGCGCCCTCATTTGTAGAAGACTCTTGCTAATTCCCCTTGTCCTTGGGCAGACATGGCAGGGGAAGAGCAGTCACTCCTACCAGCTGCAACACTAACATGTTTTCATAGCCTCAGACTTGGGACAAAGGTGTCTTGGAGCAGTTGTGCGTCTGGTATTGTCATCTGTGTCCCAGGAGGCTGTGAACATGGAGATCCAATGAAACCCATGGTTCCTGGCCCAGCAAACACTTACACCCCTCACGGGACGGATGATTTTGTTAGGTACCAGACTTGGAACCTGAGAGTTATTCTGTGAGGTAGAGTGGAAGGACCCATGCATCTCCTCAATCTGCCCTTTCTGGAATCTTCTCTTTGGGCTCTCCACCTACATTTTCTGCACCAGCTACACTAATACTTCTTGAAGATCCGGCATCTGAAGCCTTCCTTCAAGACCACATCAATGTCTCTTCCTCTCTGAGAGCACCCCAATCCTATTTCCTTCAAGTAAGCTTGGCTAAGGAAGACAGCCTTTTGAGCCTCCACAAAACTCCGGGAGGGCTTTTCTCTGTGTGCGGTCATTCTTGGTGCAGTAACAGATGAGTATGTGAATGGGATGTGCTCCTGTTAGTGGGTAACTTTTCTTTTATTGGATGTTTGGTTCCTTGTGTGGTTATGATACTATTAGATTGTTGCGATGTCCTGAAAGATAAGAAAAATCTGGATTAAGAGATCCGAGGGGCACAACAGACTCGAGAAGGGCACGCTTTCTTACCGCAGATTGCGGGCAGCCGAGTCGCGAGGGGCAGCCGAGTCGCGAGGGGCAGCCGAGTCGCGAGGGGCAGCCGAGTCGCGAGGGGCAGCCGAGTCGCGAGGGGCAGCCAGGCGAGCTGCCCGCTTGCTCTCTTCCCGCGAGGCTAGAATGTCAGCCTCTCTGCCTGTGTTCGCTGGAGGGCTGCTCAGACCTTGCACGCTTTTTGTTCATTGCCCTTTTGCTTTTTCTTAGAATTTCGTAGATTTCAGGGTGCCTGCGTAGCTCAGTCCATTGACTGTCTGACTCTTGATTTTGACTCAGGTCATGATCCCAAGGTTGTGGGATTGAGCCCCATGTTGGGCTCATTCTGAGCATGGAGCCTGCTTGGGATTCTCTCTCTCTCTCCCTCTGTCTTTCTCTCTCTCTCTTTTTCTCTCTCCCTCCCTCTAAAAATAAAATAACTCTTAAAGAAAAGAATTTAGTAGATTTTAAAGTAACCCTTTCTTCCTGATTATAAAGGTAACACCTGTCTGTGGTACCTGCGGTACGTGTGGGTGTCTGACACCATCCTGTTGGCACCCGTCACCCTTGTGTAATTAACAGCACTGCCTCTCACGCTCAGAAATATCCTGGCTAGAATCCTTACTTGCACTTGCACGCTCCTGATCGTGCAGGATTTGAAGGACCTCTTGCACACATAAGTACTGATGCTGTAAACAGCGTTGTACACAAATTGCTATACATCTGATTATATATATCTGTGTGCATCTGATTACTCTCTTAGGAAAACTGCAAAAAGTAGAACTTTTGAATCAACATTTACCAAGGTATTTCAGACCTTGGATGGGTCATGCCATTTTACTCTCCAGAAGAATGACAACCACTGCTAGTTCATAAAACCAATGATAGGGAGTTTCGTTATTAAAATCAATAATCTCAACACCAACACCAACATAACAACTCCGAAACCATGAAGTTTCTGTTTTCTCCTAATTCAAATGCAAAAATTAGCAACTCATACTTCTTCCCACCTCTGGCTCTGTTTCCCATTATTTGTAAGTGTCCTCTGAGATGTATTTCTGTCTCTTAAAGGTAAATTATATTTTACATTATTTATCTTTTCATTTAAGAACTATACACATACATTATGTTTTTAATCAAGATTACTGTAATTATCTAGATTATGATTAATATGTACAATTACATATGCATATTAATATATATTTGTGTAGTAATATTATGCCAATATATGTCTATATATCACACACTGACATCTGTTTATATATAATAATATGTTTAAATGGAGCCAAGACTTCCTGTGCCTTTATTGCCATAGCTTCTCCATTTGCGAGTTCTTCTTTTTTTGCTTCCTTCTCCTTCCCTTTCTCTCTCTTCCCCTTGGGCTTGGTTATACCTTGAAGTAACTTCTTTAGTTAGGGAGCATTTGTTTTAGATTTTCTGGCATATTTGATCACATCTCCATTAAGTCTTCTCTGATGGATGGCCCTGGTCAGAGTGGAGTCAAAGATTTCCAGTTCTCTTCCCAATTTGCCTAAAATGGATAGCATGGAACTCTCTGGGTAGCAGGCTTTTGGAGTACAGAAACATTTACTGAGATATGATTTGTTGAAATTATAATAGGGCCCAAACTACCATTTCATTCTACTTTTCCTATGTTTTCAAGACAGGGTATTCCTCTCGTTGGAATTCCACCATCTTGGGGAATTGTGTCTTTTCAAATCTAGTCTTGACACCTGGCCATTGCTGGATCCCATAATTATTCAATTGAGGTGGGGATGAGGGGCAAACTTGGATCTCCACCTGTGTGTTGCGGACCTATCACATAGCCACGAATGCCACGGCCTCACACACAAATGAGTTGGAAACGGGGTTTAAAGTGTTTAGTCCTTCTCCTGGTGTCAAAGATGATCATGTAAGTCAAGTCCCTGAATAGCCCATGAGCAGAGAGGGAAGATTAGAAGGTAAATTCTGTGGCCTAATGCCTTTGAAATTTTTCTTTAAATTTGTCTAACTCAGACTTGTAGATCATTTTTGACCCAGCTTCATACACATTTGCCTCTCACCTTGTTTCTTTGTGGCAAAGATCCCTGAAAACATTCACACACCAGAGAATGTGCCAGTATTGACTTCACATGGCCGATTCGTTTTCAGCTACAGCTACCAGGTATATATCCACAGTCAAGTACAGCACAGTTTCAGTTAGCCAGTCATAAATACAAGAAAAATAAAAGCAAATGGTGTATGATCAGTGCTCCCCATGTCATTTTAAATTCCATTATACCTTCTTGTCATATAGATGACACCTGGTATAGAATTCTTGGTGCATATTAGGTATTTATCCAAGGGATACAGATGAGCTGTTTCGAAGAGGCATAGGCCCCCCAATGTTCACAGCAGCACCATCGACAATAGCCAAAGTATGGAAAGAGCCCAAATGTCCATCGGCAGATGAATGCATAAAGAAGATGTGGTATATACACAAAGGAGTATTACTCAGCAATCAAAAAGAATGAATTCTTGCCATTTGCAACTACGTGGATGGAACTAGAGGGTATTATGCTAAGTGAAACTAGTCAGAGAAAGACAAATATATCATTTCACTCCTATAAGGAGTTTAAGATACAAAACAGGTGAACATAAGGGAAGGGAAGCAAAAATAATATAAAAACAGGGAGGGGGACAAAACATAAGAGACTCTTAAATATGGAGACCAGACAGAGGGTTACTGGAGGGGCTGTGTGAGGGGGATGGGCTAAATGGGGAAGGGGCATTAAGGAATCTCCTCCTGAAATCATTGCTGCACTAAAGGCTAACTAACTCGGATGTAAAGTAAAAAATAAATTAAGTAACAAACAAAAAGAAAAGAAAAGAAAGAATCCTTGTGCACATGCTTGTGTCTTCCACAATCCTATGCTATTCTATCCTCTCATGAGTCTGGTCTCGTTCATTTTCCTTTGTAAGTGTACTGCTTCTTTGGTGTGCCGGCACATGAAGGTTGGTGACGGCTCCGTCCCTTCTTCCCTTGGAGTCTGTGTCCCTTCACTAAAGATGCAGGCTGTCTCTCCATTTCAGAAAAAAATTGCTTTATTAATCCTGTGGTTTTCCTCTGTGATTTTTCACCCTCAAGCTTGCGCTCCGTATCCCTGAAACAATTTCCTATATGGTCAATTCTATGTGTTGCTGTTCCTAGTTTCAATTTTTAGCTTTGAGGGGCTTTTAGGTTCATCTGCTGTCTCTTTATTTATTCTGCTAGCTCCCTTTACACCCCACTCTGTTGCTTTATTGCTTCTTTGAAGTACTGTGTCTCCTCCTTAACTCCTGTTTCATTGAGTCCCTGGAGTCATTGTTTCTTTTTTCCAGTGTGAGTTTATATTAGAAAAGGTTCTGGTTACAACTGATGGAAACAAACCAGTTCAAGTATAGGTGGGAAATTTACTGGCTCACATAACCAAGCTGCCGGAGAGGCAGGGTTGGAGCTGGATTTAGGGGCACCACGCCGTCAGCAGCCTCTCGGACTCCTGCCTCTACTTCGGTCGTTGTATTAATTTCCTTCTCTCTCGTGGCTTACCTGCTCCATCCAGGCCCTCATTCAAACCCTTCACCACGGGAGACAAAATACGTTCCCTCTAGCTAGAGTGAGGAACATGTAGAGAGGTAGCCGGGTGACATTCCTGTCCCTACATCAGTGAGTGTGACAAAAGATTAGGAACAGAATGGCTCTGCCTCTGTGGTCGGGGTGTGGGTCAGTTGCAGTAATCCGTATGTTTTCTCCATCTTTCTTTTGCAAGCTGTTTAGTCCTTAGTTTTGCAAATGTTCCTGCTTGTTAGTCAACGTATAAGTTGGGCAGTTCTAACTGGGCTTGTTCTTTGCCCAACAATAACATGACTGATGATCCTGAACCGTGCTTTTGCCTGCCTTGTGTGCATTGATATTATTGATGGCTGTGACTCTCTTTCAGTCGTTGTATACTGATTGGTGCGTGTAAGGGGTGGGAGAGGGTAGGATGTGAGGGCAAGGGCTTCCGTGTGCCAGTGGCTAAAGGCAACCACCTGGCACTGTTGCCTTTGAGCGCTTTCCAATGTATGAGCGAGCCGTGAGATGGGACCCCACAGCAGCCCCCGTTTGGTGAACACGGGAGGTAGTCTAGTGGAGGCAGTGACGCACTGAGTGCCATGCATCTCCCAGCCATGCGATGCAGCACAGTCTGACTGCTCTGTTTAAGATGATATAAATATCTTTACTTGATTGAGGTATAGTTTCCATAACATCACATTCCCCCGCTTTAAGTGTACAGTGACTTTTAGCAAATTTACAAAGCTGTGCACCCATCACCACAATGCACTCTTAGAGTATTTTTATCACCCAGCAGATACATACTGCAGACATTCCCTATTCTCACCCCTGAACCTCAGGCAACACTAATCTACTTTCTGTTTCTACAGATTTGTCATTTCTGGACACTTAGTGTAAATGGAACCAGACTATGTGGGCTTTGGCATTTGGCTTCTGTCACTGAACATAGTGTTGGTGAGGTTTATTCTCATCGCAGTCAATATCAGAAGTTGGGGCTATTTTATTGCTGAATAGTGTCCCCCGGCATGGATTTAATGGCCATAGTTTTTGAACCTCTAAGTGAGATACATTATCTGACAGAGATTGATTTTATGATTTGTAGGGAGAATACAATATTTTAAATTGGGCCCAGCCTGGATAGTGGCTGTAGATAGAAACGTTCTTTCCCCTTTATCCTTGGTAGAGTTTGGACATACCTGCTCAAAAAAAATTTAATATTTCCATTTGCACAGAATCATTTGGCCAGAACAAATACATTCCTATGCCAATGCAGCTGTCATGGGTGGACATAGGGGGCCAGGAAGAGAAGGGCAGAGAGGATTTGCACAGTTCTTGGACTGGTGAGAAGCAGCACCTTTCTTTATTTCTTTTTCTTTTTAATTTTTTTACAGTTTATTTCTGAGTTGGTTTCATATAACACCCAGTGCTCTTCCCCACAAGTACCCCCCTCCATGCCCAGCACCCCTTTGCCCTCTCACCCTCCCCCATCAGCCTCAGTTTGTTCTCAGTATTCAAGAGTCTCTTAAGCTTTGCCTCCCTTCCTCTCCCCAACTATTTTCCCCCCTTCCCCTTCCCCATAGTCCTCTGTTAAGTTTCTCCTGTTCCACTTACGAGTGCAAACATATGGTATCTGTCCTTCTCCGCCTGACTTATTTCGCTTAGCATGACACCCCCGAGGTCCATCCACTTTGCTACAAATGGCCAGATTTCATTCTTTCTCATTGCCATGTAGTACTCCATCGTGTATATATACCACATCTTCTTGATCCACTCATCAGGTGATGGACATTTAGGCTCTTTCCATGATTTGGCTATTGTTGAAGGAAGCAGCACCTCTTTAAAACACAGACACACAAACATACTTAGACACACTCACACACACACACAATACCAGAGACACACACAGAGACACACTTCTGCAAAACGATGAGTACATATCCACACAACCCCAAACAGACACACAAAAGCATTAGCTTTCTTCCAGCATTACTCAGAAGGCAGAGTATCTTGATTTCGTTTAAGTCGAAAATGATGATCATATATTGTATTTCAAGATCATTAAAGACAAGGAGACACTACTCTTCTTGAAGTTAACAAGGCTCAAATATTCATCAAGAGTAAGCTTTATATAAAAGAAGTACATTATTTGTATCACTCATCCCTCTTGTTGCTTATATTTCCAAAATCACAGGACCAGTAGTTACGTCAAAGGAAGAGAAGCCGATAAGCACATATCTATCAGTGATCTATCATTTCTCTTTATCTAGTCATCTATCATCTACCTCTCTGTCTCTTCCCGTTTTTTAGAGTTGCATGATATTTCATATATTCATATACTTATTTAATCTAAATTCTCTTTTTAAAATGTTTTAATGTTTTATTTTTGAGAGAGAGACAGAACATGATCGGGGGAGGGGCAGAGAGAGACAGAATCCAAAGCAGGTTAGGCTCTGAGCTGTCAGCACAAAGCCTGATGCAGGGCTTGAACCCATGCGCCGTGAGATCATGACCTGAGCCAAAGTTGGACGCTTAACTGACTGGGCCACCCAGGCGCCCCGAAATGCTCTTCCTTAGACATTTACATTGTTGTCAATTTTCTGAATACCTTCCTCTGTGGTGGTATCTTTAGAGTGTTTATAATTTTCTGAACTAAATTTCTAATAAGCATCCTTGAGTGCATACACTTGTGTATGAGTAAGAGCCTTTCTCTAGGATATTTTACCAGTGCTTGAGTTGTTCAATAAAGAATATTCCAAAGTTAAAATCCATAGATGTTGCCAATTGCCCTCAAAAAATGTTGCACCAATGTACACTCCTGTCAGCTGTAAAAAGTAAGTTTCAATGCCCCCCAATCCCTATTATTAGCATTTTCCAAATGTTTTGCCATCTGTCTTGGCATATGCCATATCTTTTTGTTTTGATTTGCATTTTTCTGGTTGTTTAGAATCTTCTCCTAGAAATATCAGTCATAGGAATATCCTTCTGTGTTTGTTTTCCATTTCATATTCTTTTTCAAAACTGTTTGTTTATTTTTGAGAGGGAAAGAGAGAGCACGTCTGAGCTGAGGGGGGAGCAGAGAGTGAGGGGGAGAGGGGATCCCAGGCAGGCGCCGTGCTGATGGCAGAGAACCCAGGGAGGGCTGGAACTCACAAACCATGAGATCGTGACCTGAGCTGAAATCGGAAACTTAACCAAGGGAGCCTTCCAGGCGCCCCTCCATGTCACATTCTTTGTCCAGTTCTGTACCAGACTGTTAGCCTTTAATTGATTTTTAGGGGCTTTTTATGTATGTATATATGTGAGTGTGTGTGTGTGTGTGTGTGTGTGTGTGTGTGTGTGTATCTGTGTATATGTATATAATTATATATATATAATTTGCTTTCTGTTCTATTGTTACAGTATTGTCTCTTTTGTGGTGGGGATTTTTCATTAGTATCAAGCTTTTAAACATTTTTAAGTCTTGAGATAATTTTAGATTTACACAAAAGTTCTGAAGATAGGACAAAGAATTCCTGCATACCCTTATTAGGAGAACCCAGCTTCTCCTGATATTAATGTCTTACATAATCATCGGGCATTGGTCAAAAACTAAGAAATTAACATTGGTATAATAGTATTAGGTAGATTACAGGCTTTATTTGGATTTCACCAGATTTCGCACTAATGCCCTTTTTCCGGTCCCAGATCTCATCCAGGACATCTTGATGCATTTGGTCATGATGTATCCTTTGTTGCCCACAATCTGTGACAATTTCTCAGTCTTCCATTTTTTACGACATTGATACTTTGGTGAGTGTTTATCTGCATTGTGTAGACTGTTCTCAGTTTGGGTTTCTCTGGTGTTTTCTCACACTTTGAGTTGGGGAAGAACCCCCGGAGGGGAAACGCCCTTCTCACCACGTCATAAGGCGGCACGTAACATCCACACGACTTCTCACTGGTGGCACCAGCCTTCATCACCCACTTAAGATGGTGTCTGCCAAATTTCTCCGCTGCAGAATCGTTATTTGTCCCTTTCCATTCTCCATGCAGTAGAAGCAAATCACTAAATCCAGCTAACACTTAAGGGGAAGGAAATTAAGCTCCACTTCCTGAAACAGGGGAAATTATTATTGATTATTACTTGAAATTCTTCTGTTAAGAAGGTTCGTCCATTCTGCACTTATTTCTTTATTCTTCAATCATTCATTTATGTCAATATGGCTTTATGAATATTTTGGTTTTTGGATTATAGTTCGATTTATTACAGAAATTTGAATTTGGGTGTTTTCAAATTTATCAACCTTCTACATACATCTTTCTTCTGTGTTTTATATCTTAAAAATAGTAGTACTTCCCTGAAGTTTTGTGGCATTTAAGGACTTAATAGTAATTCCATTTTGTGTGTGACATGGGAGAAGGCTCTAAATGTTTCTTCCATATTTACCTCTATTCGTCCTAACGTCGTTTTTTATTCTAACATTGGTTATTAACATTCTCTCCCATTGGCTTGAACTGCCACCATTATCATGTTCAGTGGTGGTCTCATTTATGTGTGTGTGTGTGTGTGTGAGAGAGAGAGAGAGAAAGAGATGATATTCTTTCTTTCTTTCTGTATAATTAACATACAGTCTTATATTAGCTTCAGGTGTACAATATGACTCAACAATTCTATACATCACTCGGCGCCCGTCAAGATAAGTGTGCTCCAAATCCCCTTCATCCGTTTCACCATCATCCTACACACCTCCCCTCTGGCAACCAGAGGACCCGAATACACACTTTTCCAAAGAAGACATACAGATGGCCAACAGACACACAAAAATATGCTGAACATCACTCATCATCAGGGTGTGCTTTTCTATGTCTATCAAAACTCTATGTTGTCTACAGTACATTTTGATATCAGGCAAAATTCTTCCACTTCTTCTATTTTCAAAAGAAGCCAGACACAAAAAGGCACCTACTGTATGATTCCATTTACAGGGAAGTGTCCAGAATAGGCAAATCTGTGGAGACAGAGAGTTAGATGGATGGAGGGACACTTAAGGAGGCACCGCTGCGGATCTTAGGTTCCTCTCTGGGGTGATGAAATTGTTTTGGAATTAGTGGCAATCTACAAGCAACTTTGTCATGCACGAAAAATCCCTGAATTGATACTTTGAGAAGATGAACTTTACGGTATGTGAATTATATCTCAAGAAAGCTCCCATTTAAAACATGAAGGTGAAAATGGACATGGAGTTTCTGTTTGGGAGGATGAGAATGTCCTAAACTTAGATTTTGATGATGGTTGCACAACTCTGCAAATACTAAAAACCACTGAGCTGTACACTTTAACAAGTTAACTTCAGGTTGTCAATGTCACACCGCTACTGTTATTCAAAAATATATGGGCAATCTTTGTTAATTTTGTCATCTGATAAAACAGACTTGGGAAATTAAAATAAATACTTTGAGGACTTTGATTAACACTGCATTGAATCATGGAACAATTTGGAAAGAACAGTTAACCTTACATTATCGACTTGTCCCATTGGGATCACAGTGGCTGTGTACTTCTGGGTAATGGAATCATTTCATTCATCCAAGTCTTGCACATATTCAGAGTGTCGTTTGTTAGTTTCTGCTTCCTTTGAGAATCAATCTTTCTCTATTAATATTTCCTGATGTACAGAATATGATTGAATTCTTAAATTATTGCTTGTGTTTCTGGCTGCCTTATTGAATTTATTGGTTTAGCTAGCTTTTCATTTGATTCTCCTGAATTTCTAGCATACAGCAATATCTACACATCGAGTTTAATCTTTTCAGAACAATATTTGCATCTCATATTCCTATTTCTTGCATTGTAGCAATGACAGAGTTCTATATTATTTTTTTAAACTTTTTTTTAAATGTTTTTATTTATTTTTGATACAGAGAGAGACAGAGCATGAGAGGTGGAGGGGCAGAGAGAGAAGGAGACACAGAACTGGAAGCAGGCTCCAGGCTCTGAGCTAGCTGTCAGCACAGAGCCTGACGCGGTGCTTGAACCCATGAACATGAGATCTGACCTGAGCCGAAGCCGGAGGCTTAACCGACTGAGCCACCCAGGCGCCCCCAGAGTTCTATATTATAATCTTGTTCATTAGACGAGAGATCTGGCCTCTCTCCTATTCCTTGTCCTTTCATGTGTGTTATTTGATCTTGGTTGCTGTAAATACCTCTCCTAAGCAAAAGTAGTGTCCTGTATCTCCCATTAGAAGGTAAATTTTTCTCTTTGCAAATGAGTAGTTTGTGGAAAGGTAATTTGAAACCATTTGCATATTCTGTTTCCCAAAAACTTATCAACTAACGATGTTAGCATCTATTGCTAATTCTTGCCTAAATCGGTTATGACACTCAGGTTGCAAGATGGTGATTTTCCTCCCTAATTTCTATTATATCTTCTGTATCCGTCAGCCAGCTTCCTTCTCTAAAGAAAAAGTCTTTCCTTGTTTATCTCTATTTTGGGGACTCATGGATTTTTTTTCCCCAATTCGTGTGCTCTAATCTCTTACTGCCATTATTCTGTGTGGGGCTCACATCATCCCCTGCTCGGCCGGGTGTGCTCCTTTCCCTTAGCTCCTGTGTTCTTTTAAGGCAGCACAACAAAATTTCAGGGTTTATCCTTTACTCTTCCAGCCCTGCATCAGCCATTTGTCCAAGGACTTCTGGGGGTTTTATTTTTAACGAGGAGAGGATATTTAGAAACTACAATCTGGGCATTAGATGTATTCACTGCTGCCGCTGTATCATAGCTTCTAGACTAGGAAATGTATGTATGTACATGTAAATACACACCTCTTCACTCTGTCTGTCTATCGTCTATCATGTATGTGTATCAGAGACACTACAAGTGTATCAGAAACCACAAGTGTGTGCCGATACTTTCAATTCCAATCCAAAACCACAGCTCTGACTGTAGCTTCCCCATCCAGAATATATTGACTTATTTGCTCAATCTTAGAATGCATAAAAAGTAGTTTTAGAATTGCTAACACACAACGGTGGAGAGAAAAGAACCCTACTAACTAGAATTCAATATTTATTTAAGTTTCTTTGTTTTTAATTTCAGTTTGAGGGTATATAGTCAAAATATACTGTGTTGAAAAGTCACATGGGTTATTTCTTTTTATTTTCATCTTCAGTTTGGTTATGTTATTCATTCCAAGTATAATTAAATATATTTGGTTTTGCCTGCATCCTGTTTTAGGGGTTCCCTTCTTAGCCTTGCTAATTCTTTTTATTTTACTTGTTGTTTATATAAAACATGGCCATGATTCCAAAAATCAAAACTACCTACAACCAAATATGCACAGGAATGTGAGTTGCCCCCAGCGCACCACCCCATTCACGTCTGCCTCCTGTGGGCAGACAGTCCTGTCAGGTGTCAGTGTACGCTTGTCAGTTCCCAAACTGGCTCCATACATGCAGGGCAGGAGAAAGTGAGGAAAGAAGCAGACCCTTCCCGGTTGGTGGCAAAGGGGACCTACTCACTTATGATGCGTGTCTTGGGTGGCTGTCGGACAGGTGGGTCCCCGCGCCTCCCCTCCAGAATCTTAAAAGTGTATACAAAGGCTTCTCAGGATTGAGTCACATACACCCTGCAGATGATCTCAAAACCACATCACTACCTGAAAACCGCGTCCTTGAAAACAGCCCCCACTGTGGGGCGTCTCTGTCTCCGAGGACAGAGAATGGGGTGAGAAAACTCTGACTCCCCCCCACCCCTCACCCCCTGCTCCCCGGCCCACCCCTGAACAGCTTCTGGGTCACCCAGGGGTCACATCCTCTCAATAACTTTCTCCAACAATCCTTCCTGTGTTTCCTTTTACAAAAATACACAGGTACATGCATAGTGTTATAATTTCATTATTTCTCTCACACAAAAGGTAGCATTTCATTTTAACATGCCAACCATGGGCTCAGTGAAGTTAAGTAACTTTTCTAGGCTCACGAAGCCAGTAAGTGGAGGAACCAGGAAAATAGACTGCACCCTGATACTTTCCATTTTTTTAAATAATCTCTTCTATTATGTTTGTAATTAATTGGTAATTCCCAATATTAGGTGAATTAGGCAAAAAGAATGCTTACATTCTGGAACTATTACTGCTTTCCAGGAAGCCATCCCCGCTTTGCTCAGACAGGTTGATGATATGTTTAATGGGCATTTGGAATGGTTCTAATATTTCCTGTTGTGGCAAAGCTTACTTTCAAATGTATTTTTTTTTTTTTGAGAATTGAAAATACCCTGCAAGATCACTTGCTTCCTCACCATCCCACACTCCTTCTGCTTAGCCCTCCTTTAGGCTTCCCAGCTCAGATGTATGTTGCCTTCGGAATCTTTCTAGTTCAGTGTAGTAGGGAGTTGAGATTACCATCAAAATCACAGGAGCAGGGGGGCCTGGCTGGCCCGGTGGTAGAGCTTCCGACTCCTCATCTCAGAGTTCATGAGTTCAAGCCCCACGTCGGGCGTGGAGCCTACTTTAAAAATAAACAAACAAGAAATCACAGCAAGCAAAGCTAGTATACAATCTCTCCTTTGTTTTCCTTCTAACAGTCAGGAAAAAAAAAGCTACTCTGACCCTATTAATAGAAAGGGACACATGTATCAATACTATATTTCACTAATATGTAAATTAATCTAAAATCTAAAATATCCTCCAGTCACGGAAATAGTTTGAAAAGGGGAGACCGGATCAGGCAGCTTCTGGCTGCCCATACCCACCTCCCAGCGCGGTGAATAATTTCCCTGCCACGCAGCATGTTAAGTGAGAACCCACTGCTTAGTTCAGAGGACTCTAGTACTGTAACATGCAGCCACTGTCAATGTAAAGTTTAAATTAAGGGAAATAAAAAGAAATCGAGATCAGGGGGAAAATGCTTTCAAGGAAAAAAATACGATCACTGAATTGTCAAATAAAATGGACCCTCTTAAATTCTCAGATATAAAATTATATGATCCACACAGAGTAATATTTTTGCCTGGGCCTTTCCAATACCCTGTGATTTATATCTCTTGTTCCTTCTCGTATCTAATTGCGTTGGGTATTAGTTATATTGCATATATTTGTTACATACTTACAGTGATAATAGGGTTCTTAAATTTTTCCTGCCTGTAGGATTTTGCCACTATTTATAAGTGAAATTGGTCTACTCTTTCCTTCCTCCTTCTCTTCTATATGAGCTAGGTCATATAACACATAGAAAGATTTCAACGTATTTTATTAAAGTTCTTATTTTAGAGAGAGAGTGTGCAAGCAGGGGAGGGAGCAGGGGGAGACAGAGACAGAGAATCCCCAGCAGGCTCCACACCCAGCACAGAGCCTGACTCGGGGCTCCATCCCACAGCGCTGAGATCAGGACCTGAGCCGAAATCAAGTCAGCCGCTTAACCGACCGAGCCCCCAGGCCCCCATATAAAAATCATAGACCAGTGGCAAGCCCAGAGTAAGCACTCAACTAACGTGAGCTAGGATGGGACATTGTCACAAGGGTCAGGCAGCTTTGGTTTTTTGACACGAGTGACAAATGCATAATTATAGAAGTCAGTATAAAAGACAGATGGTATAGGATTCTTCCCAGGGAGAAGGTAAAATAACCATTGCTTTTCATCCATTCATCAAAAGACGTGCAAAAAGGGGGGATGCATCAGTACAAATGAGCATATTGGAGGTTCCAAGGCTTAAGTCCTCCTCCTGTGGCCCAGGCCAGCGCCAAGGCCATGACCGACTGACAAAGGGATTCGAATGCTGGCTGTTTGTCTCCGAGTGGGACCGACTCTGCAGTGTAGTTCACACTCCTGAGCCCCCCCGCACCCCTGCCCGGATCAGGCTGAAGCTGGAGCCCAGCTAAGACCGTGGTCTCTCTCAGCCCCTCTGTCCACCTTGTCTGCGTCCCTCTTTCCTTTCAGGCGTCGCCCAGAGCACGTCCTGTGGACGGAGGCCCTGTCTCAGACTCTGCCCCCCCGGGGACCTCAACCTCACAGAGCCGTGTAAATGGAGGAGGTCCTGCGGGCATGGGTGTTGGAGGGTATTAAGAAATAAAGAAAGGGGCGCCTGGGTGGCTCCGTGGGGTAAGCATCCGACGGCAGTGTAGGTCAGGATCTCACAGTTAGTGATTTCAAGCCCTGGGTGGGGCTCTTGGAACCTGGATTGGATTCTTCTTGGGATTCTGCGTCTCCCTCTCTCTCTGTCCCTTCCCCCTGTGCACTCCGTCTCTGTCTGTCAAATAAATAAACTTACTTTTTAATGTAAAGAAATAAAGAAAAAAGGAGTGGCTGGGTGGCTCGGGGTCAGTTAAGCGTCCAATTCTTGGTGTCCTGGCAAACCATGATCTGACAGTTCTTGAGTTCGAGCCCCGCCTCGGGCTCCACACTGACCGTGCAGAACATACCCGGGATTCTCTCTCCCCTCTCTCTCTGCCCATTCCTCACTCTCTCTCCCTCTCAAATAAATCAACTTAAAAAGAAAGAAGAAAGTAAAAGTCGCTCTGAATGAGGCAGGGGTGGGACTTGTTCGGCTCCTGAAAGAAGGCGAGGGGGTGCTGGGGGCCGTGGTGGAGGCCCCTCAGCCAGTGAGGTCGCTGGGCTGTGCCCCCGACGCCCTCTTCCAGCTTCACCCATCCGGGCCTGTGGCTTCGCACTCAGCCCCGTCCTTTGCTGCTGGCGCCGCACCCCAACCGCTGGGTCACTAAACAGCAGGACTCCTCCAGTACCTGGGCAGTGTCCTGAAAACACCCACTGACTGTCTCCCTTGCGGGTCCCCAGGTGCCTTGCGGACATACGGCCTCTGCTGGTTCTGACCATGGATGTTATGTCCTCACGTTCGGCCTCAGCCTCTGTCAGGGACAAGGGGCCTGGTCCTCCCACTTCACACACAGACAGGCACGGTGTCTGCAGAGGTGGGACGTGTGACGCTTCTCGGAGCCGTGGCATTCGCACAGTCACACGATGGTCCCAAGAAGCCTGTACTACTGGCAACGCTAAAGGTGACGCCTTTGGCTTTCAGGTGAACACGTCAGTACCGTGAGGACGGCCCGGGCTCAGCCAGCCTCAGGCTCCAGTTTCAACTGGAGGATGTTCTTGGGTGCGTTTTAGACAAGCTTGCTGGATTCACACTCCCCATGTGCGCTCCTTGAAACACGACTGGGTAAGTGGCTGTGGATCTGTTGGCTTTGAGTCGGCTTTCTTCAAATCCACTCTTTCATTCATGGAACAACCATTTATTGAGCTCCTGCTGTATGCAAAGCCTTGAGGAACATGGACACAGACTAAACTCCTGTAGTTAGGGAGAGAGAGAATGCACAAGCAAACACGATAATCTTACACTGTGGGGCGCATGGGTGGCTCCGTCCCTTACGCAGCCGGCTCTTGCTTTCAGCTCAGGTCATGATCTCGTGGTTCATGGGATCGGGCCCTGCGTTGGACTCGGTGCTCACAGTGCACAGCCTGTTTGGGATTTTCTCTCTCTCTCTTGCTCTCTCTCTCAAAATAAATACATTAGTTACAAAAAAACCCCAATAATCTTACATTGTGATCAGTGCCCCCGGGGAAGGAACAGGGTGCTCCGAAAGAACACGGCCTGCTCTGCATTTGCGTTTCCTCGGAAGCAGACCCTGGCCAGGAGCATGGGGGATGGCGGGGGGGAGGGGAACCCCCTGGTGGGGGAGCAGGGAAGTGAGGCAGGAAAGGGAAGGCCGCCAACCAAGTGAGCTACCACTGGGGGCCCCCCGGAACCCAAATCCCACCAGGGAAATCTGGAGCAGCTCAGAAGTGGGGCCTCGGCTTTACTCTCCCGGAGGCCAAGGGAGCTATGGGCCATTCATGCCCCCGCTCAGTCGTGGATTGGGGCCCCTCCAGGGGCTGTCAGTTCCTCTGCACTTCCAGGTCACCTCGTGTGATTATTAGTATTTTTTTTGAGACCAGGGACAGCTCTCAACAAAGAAAGGCAGGTGCTGCTGGTTGGAAGTTGGACAGGCCGGCCCTGAGGGGAGAGGGAGGGGGTAGGGGAGAGCCACGCAGTTGATGACTTTAAATCCGCAGTGAAAGCAACTGGAAATTTCTCTTGAAATGCATTCAAAACAGAACCCTAAAGAAATCCATCCATAGCTAGAATTATTTTGTCTCTCTTTCAGAGATCATTCCTAAAGAGGTTTTGAAGCGATGGGCAATATAAATGCAAGATCCAGAATTATTCCATTAACTCTAATTTAGTGCCTGTGAGAACCGGGGGCACTGTTGGCAGGAGGGGGGCTGGTGACCGGCTAGACCCTCGGAAATCTGCTGCTCCCAGACACACATGGGAACCGGAAACCGAAAAAGTCTCAGAGTGGGGGAGAAAGAGAGCAGACAAAACCAATCCTTGATTTCTCCTTCCTTGGGTGTTAAGAGACAATGTTCTAGTCCAGTGTTGGGCTCTGTGCTGACAGCTCGGAGCCTGGAGCCTGCTTCCGATTCTGTGTCTCCCTCTCTCTGTTCCTCTCCCACTTGCGCTCTATCTCCCTTTCTCAAAAAATAAATAAACATCCAAAAGCTATCAAGAATATTAACAAAAGGAAAAGTCGTGTGTCCTGAGAACTCACTTAGACTCAAGCAAACAAGGACACGCACCCTGGTGAGAAGGGGATTCCTGGATCTCACAGCAGCCATGGGAATATTGTTAGTATTTGTGCTTCTTTTTCTTAAGTGTTTTTATTTAGTTTTGAGAGAGAGAGAGAGAGAGAGAGAGAGAGAGAGAGAGCGCGAGCAGGGGAGGGGCAGAGAGAGAGGGAGACATAGAATCCGAAGCAGGAAGCAGGTTCCAGGCTCTGAGCTGTCAGCACAGAGCCTGACGCGGGGCTCGAACCCATGAACTGTGAGAACTGTGAGATCATGACCTGAGCCGGAGCCAGACGCTCAACCGACTGAGCCCCCAGGCGCCCCAAGTATTTGTGTTTCATGCTGATCAAATTTAGTATTATTCTGTACCTTCAGTGTCATCAAGACATGCTTCGGAATGGCCACCAACTGGATTAGCCCATTACAGACAAACTTACTGAACAAAACGAATTATTTCACACTTGTCATCAGGGACTTCTGCACCCTAGCAGGAAAGATCACACTAACACGTTTAATTTATTCTTCATGCAAAAACAGTTGAATGTGGTTTTTCCGAAATTGAAAACATTTTATTTCTTTATGCGTCAGACTTAGAGTGGTTTACATAACTAACACATCTTCTTACATGCTTATATCTTCTGCTTCTATTATTTCCTAGGATCTACAATTTCCTTTCCTTTTTTTTAATGTTTATTTATTGAGAGACAGAGACAGTGCAAGTGGAGGAAGGGCAGGCTCCAGGCTCCGACTGTGAGCACAGAGCCCAAGGCAAGAGGGGGGGCGGGGGCTCGAACTCAGGAGCCTGAGCTGAAGTTGGATGCTTAACCGACTGAGCGGCCCAGGTGTCCCCACAATTTTCTTTTTTTCCCCACCTTTATTGAGTTGTCACTGATAAATAACTTGTACACGTTTAACGTGTACAGTGTAATTTGATACTGCTATATATTGCAAAATGGTCATTACAATCAAGTTAGTTAATACATCCATCCCCCCAAAATTGCTGGTTTGTTTTGTCTTTGTTTTTTGGTGCGGTGAGAACATCTAAGATCTCCTCTCTGAGCACTCTTCAAGGATATAATACGGTGTTGATCATGGTCCTCGTGCTGGGCGTGAGGCCCCCCGAATCTGCTCATCTCATGGCCAGAAGTGTGTCTGCTGTGACCAGCCTCTCATTTCCCTGCTGCCTCTCCAGCAAACACCCCTCCACCTGCTGTTTCTGTGAGTTCAGCTTTTTTTGTATTCCCACACGATCTGTTCCTCTCTGTCTGACTTGTTTCACTAGCATAATGCCCTCAAGGTCCATCCGTGTTGTTGAAAATATATCCTTTTTTCTCATGGCTGAATCATGTCCCATCAGACCACATCTCTTATTGTCCATTCATCCACGGACGGACACTTAGGTCGGTTCCACATCACGGCTGCAGAGAATAATGTTGCAGTGAATATAGGAATGTGAATATGTCTTCCATATCCTGATTTCATCCCCAAAAGTGGGATGTCTGGGTCCTCTGGTGGTTGTGTTTTAATTTGGGGGGGCATCTCATATTGTTTTTCACCATCACTGTGCCAGTTTACATGGCACACAAGGGCTCTCTTTGCTCCATGCATTCCTTGCACACCGTTGTCATCTCCTGTCTTTTGATCACAGCCACCCTGACAGGTGAGGTGGTATCTCACTGTGGTTTTGATTTGCATTTCCCTGGTGATTGGTAATGCCGAGCATCTTTTCATGTACTTGTTGGCCATTTGTACGGATTCTTTGGGAAAATATCTCTTCAGTTCATTTGCCCATTTTAATCATTTTAATCTCCCCATTCCTCAGCAATGTGGGTTCCCCGTGTATTTTGTTTTGTTTTGTTCTTAATTTGGGTTTATTTTTTTAATGTTTATTTATTTATTTTGGGAGAGAGAGAGGGAGAGTGTGAGCAGGGAAGGGACAGAGACAGAGGAAGAGAGAGAGAGAATTCCAAGCAGACTCCACACTGTCAGCACTGAGCCCAACCCAGGGCTTGAACCCATGAACGGTGAGATCATGACCTGAGCCAAAACCAAGTGTTGGATGCTTCACCGACTGAGCCACCCAGGCGCCCCTCCTTGTATATTTTGGATATTAACTTCTTATTCCGCGATATAGTTTGCGAGAGTATTCTCTCATTCCATAGGTTGCCATTTCATTTTGTTGACTATTTGCTATACAGAAGTGTCTGTTTTTTGTTTGTTTGATTTATCCCTGCTCATTCATTTTTGCTTTCATTGCTTATACTTCTTATGTTATATCCAAAAAATTATTGTGAAGACCAATGTCAAGGAGTTTCTCCCCTAGGTATTCTCCTAGGAGTTTTATAGTTTCAGTCTTATATTTATGCCTTTAGTCCATTTCACGTTAGTTTTCGTGAGTGGTGTAAGATAGGGGTCCAATTTCATTCTCTTGCATGTGAACATCCAGTTTTCGCAGCATGATTTACTGAAGAAACTATCTTCTCCCCATTGAGTATTCTTGGTTCCCTTGTCAAATAGTAGTTGACCATATTTGTCTGTGGGGGGCTGGGTATTTCTGGGCTCCCCATCCTGTTCCGTTGGCTATTGTATCACTGTTTATTCCTGTACCACCCTGTTTTGATTACTATAGCTTTGTGGGGGGTTTGTTTGGTTTTTGTTTTTTATTCTCAAATTAGTTAACACACAGTGTAGTATTGGCTTCGGGAGTAGAGCCAGTGACTTATCTCTTACATACAACCCTCAGTGCTCACCCTGAAGAGTGCCCTAAATATAGTTCAAAATCAAAAGGGTCATGCCTCCAGCTTTGTTCTTCTTTCTTAAGATTGTTTGACTAGTTTGGGGTCTCTTGTGGTTCCATACAAATTTTTAGGGTTCTTTTTGCTATTTCTGTGGAAAATACCATTGGAATCTTGATAGGCATTGCACTGAACCATAGCCTGTTTTGGGTAGTATGGACATTTTAACAGTATTAATTTTTCTGATTCATGCACATGTGATATAATTCCATTTGTATCTTTTTCAACTTCTTTCATCAGTACCCTACGGTTAGCAGTGTACAGATATCCTACCCCCAGGTTAAGTTTACTCATAAGTATTTTTTTCGTTTCTGAACTTTCTGAATGGCAAGTCTTCTATATCATGCACGGCATAGTCAGATTTATTTATTTGCATGTGGATGTTCAATTGTTCCAGGCCTGTTGAAATGACTGCCCTTTCTCCCCTGAATTGTCTAAAGTCTAACCTTTGTCAAAAGTCTATTGGTCATATTCATGTGTCTATTTCTAGAGTCTTAATTTTCATTCCAATGATCTATGTGTCCATCCTTTCACCAATATTACTTTGCCTCACTTCCTGTGGCTTTATAATCAATCTTAGAATCAGTTAATCTGAGTTCTACAAATTTGTTCTTAAGACCCTCACTTCTACAGCTTTATTTTTCCCTGAAGATCCTTAAAGTGCCCGCCCAGTCTCTGCTCTCCTCTTGGAAGGCAAACTTCTCTAAAGCTTCATTGCCATCCATGCTTTGTCTTCTCTCCTTCCACTGTCTCTTAATCGACTCCAATCTTGCCATCCAAGGCTCTACTTTGTATCCCTTCAGGCCTACAAGACTTCCCCAAAATGTACTGGTGTCTCTGCTTGTTAACAGTAGCTCTCTGACATGGAAGCCACTCGGATTCCCACATCTTGTTCCTAACCCTAGAAATGGCAAATGTCCCAAGGGAAAAGCAACTGTACAGTGCTGGCCCAGCTTTTCAGGATTTCCTTTCTCCAGAAAACTGGCCCTGAAGTCCTGGTGGCCCCAGAATCTGTATCATGCCCCCACTCTATTTTTTAAATAATCAATCTGACTAGTCTTGGTCTGTAACAGGCTATTCTATCCTGATTGGGAGAAGTCAGTTGTGATATTTACATTGTAGAGTTTGACACGTGTGTGTTGAGACTTTATACCACTTGACTTGTCTACTGGTGTGACAGGTGACTACCACACCTTTCTAACGCGCTCTTCTCGTTTCATTTATACAATAGGTTGGGATTTCCTTTTTTCTTTATCCTTTCTCTCCCACCCCATGTTTTACCAGGTCCAGATGGAAGTATGTCTCTGGTAAAACAAAGTAAGGAGATAGAAATATTCTTGTTATAATTATGCTCAAAGGTATGCCCTAGGAGTTGGCTAGTATAAGCAGGAGGAAGATACGTCCACCTTGAAGACGGCACCCTCCAGGGTCTGGAGGGCCTAAGCTGCCATCTTTCTGCTGCCTCTACCTCCCAGCCCCGACTCCCAGGGTTAGTCATCAACCTCTGCTGTCATGGACCAGGAGCCCTGTGTGTCTGCTTCACAAAAGAGCTCCCTGAAGGAAGGATAGGGATGTAGAAGTGGCAAATGAAGCCTGGGGACGGGGAGAAGAAGGAGGGAGGTCAGAGAAAAAGGGCTCACATGAGCTTGATAGAGGTCTCCATATGGACCAACAGATGCATCCATAAAAAGTATAAAGCCATGGGGTGCCTCGCTGGCTCAGTCAGTTGAGCATCTGATTTTGACTCAGGTCATGATCTCACGGTTTGTGAGTTCAAGCCCCACATTGGGCTTACAGCTGTCAGCACAGAGCCTGCTTCAGGTCCTCTGTCCCCCTCTCTCTGCCCCTCCCCTGCTTGCACTCTCTCAACAATAAGTCAAGCATTAAAAAAAAAAAAAGATGCAAAAGAACATCTATTTACATGAAGTTCAAGAACAGACCAAACAAGTCTATGCTGACAGAAATCAGAACAGTGCTTGCCTCTGGAATGGGAGGGGCACAAAGAGGTGGACTGGATGTAGACACATGTCAAATTAATCAACGGTTTGTTGAATCATTAAATGGTGCACTTGAAACTAGTATGTTTAGCTGTAAGTTAATTATATGTGAATTTAAAAATAAAAAGATAATCAAAGCAAATACTTAATATTTGTGCACTTTATTATAGGTTCGATTTTTAAAGTTAAACATTGGAAAATTTAAAATTAACTAGATAAAGTACTTGAAGTGTTTATCAGATCACTTAGATTTTTTTTGTGAGGTTAAGTAACACTTACGGAAAACCATTTTTTTATTAAGATTTTGTTTTAATCCCAGTGTAGTTAACATACAATATTGTCTTCGTTTCAGGTGCACGATCTCGCAAATCGACAACTCCATACGTCACCCAGTACCCAGCAGGGCACGTGCTCTCCCCGGTCCCGTCTCCTGTACCCCCCACTCCTCCACCTCCCCTCTGGGCACCATCAGTTTGTTCTCTAGTTAAGAGTCTGCTTTTTGGTTTGTCTCTCTCTCTTTTTTTCTGCTTTGCTAATTTATTTTGTTTCTTAAATTCTACAAGTGAGGTGAAATCACATGGTATTTGTATTTCTCTGACTGATTTGTGGAAAACTATTTAAAAACACACCAAAGATCTGTAGATGAGCAAAGTTTATGCATCGTAAGTGTATGGAAGCAAGATCAGTCTTAAAGGTACCAGGTGGGAAAGCATCCAACTGGTTCAGTCATTAAGAAGCTGGAAGTGGGGAAAACATTTAAAAAAAAACAAGAAAAAGGGGGCTCCTGGGTGGCTCTGTCGGGTAAGCGTCCGATTCGGCTCAGGTCATGATCTCATGGTTTCCTGCATCGGGCTCGGTGCTAATAACTCAGAGCCCGGAGCCTGCTTCAGATTCTGTGTCTCCCTCTCTTTCTCTACCCCTCTGCTGCTCACGCTCTGTATTTCTGTCTCTCAGAAATAATAAATAAACATTAAAAGATTTTTTTAAAAAGCTGGAAGCAGAAGCAGTCACATTAACTACATTCCACCAGAAGTTAGAGTTTTGGATGTAAAAACGACATGTAGTATGTAGTCGGAGGCAGCCTTTCATATATTCCCGGGAACCCAGTACACTCCTGTCAATGCCCCAAAGTACACAGACTTCCGGGATCAAGGAAATGTTCAGTCATTTTCACACTGTGGTGAGAATCTAGAATGATGCCCATACCAGCCACAGCAGCTCCTAGGTGACCATGGGGAGGAAGGTGGCGCCGGCCGTGGGGAGGGAGGGGGCACCGGCCGTGGGGAGGGAGGTGACAACAACCCAAGCCTTCCTCCCAGGGCTAACCTTCGAGTTAGAGCTCTAGGAAGCCTAACAGTTGAAACACCTGGAATCATCATGGTTTGTTGAAGTGCTCCATACCCCATCACCATGATATCTCATAGGAATTCTCTTTGTAAGTCCCCCCAAATGGCAACTCCCTCCCTCTACTCACCACCAACCACAAAAATAAGGAAGGGCTAGGGAGGAGTGGAGATTGACCAAAAAAGCCCTGATGTCCATGAGTGCCAGCGAGAGGTCTCCTTCTAGCACATTCATCTCTAATGGTTGAGGATGCTGTGGTCCTCAGCCAGGGCAGGACTAGAGGATCCACCTCTGTTCCTGGGAAATGACCTTCAGGTTAAGACCCACTAGACCATGAAAATGGTACTAGGATCAGGCACATCACCCAGTTTCCACCAATCATGTGTCTTGGAAAGGAATGTCACAACAGCTAAGTATGTGGGCAGTGGTCCAAGACAACCCCTTCCCAACACTCCTAATCTTTTCAGAAACACGGTGTCTGGTTGGAGCTTTTCTTGATCAAAATGAAGACCTTGATTTCATTATTTTTTAGAAATTTTCGGCAAAATCATATATTGGCCATCATGATACCATCTTTGCTTTCCATGGTTGCCTGGTGGCTCAGTGAATTAGGCATTGGACTCTGGATTTTGGCTTAGGTCATGATCCTAGGGTCATGGCATCGAGCCCCGCATCAGATTCTGCGCTGAGCACAGAGCCTGCCCTCCCTCCTCCACTCCTGGTTCACATGCTCTTTCTCTCTCTTAAAAAAAACAGAAAAGACAACCTTTGCTTTCCTTAAAATACAATTTGCATCAATTTTGTGCAAGTTATTTTTTGCTTGTGATTATTGTATCGCAATAATAACTTTTCATGGTTATAAATGGAAAGGGTTTTTGTTTAAGTAGAAGATGTTTTGGAATATACTTTAAAAATCCACTCTCTCCATATTATAATCATGCCAGAGTGATATCTGCTTACAGGCTACCAGCCTTGTGAAACGAGCTCTATTCCCAAGTTAGTTTGCCTTTATTCCTTCTAACAGTCTTTGCTGTGCAAAATGCTGTCTCGGAATGTTCCAGTTAATACCCTGAGAATGGTCCACGTCTCTCGTGTTAATCTCTGTGCAGGTCGTTGCCTCTTCCTTTAAAGACCCAGTAAGTGGGCCTTTCTTTGGATCAGACGAGTTCAAGAATAACTAAATCTTTTGGCACTGACATCTATTAAGAAAATAATCAGTCTTTATTTCTACGCAATTGCAATTACCTTAAGATGCTTCCTGAGCTCCAGAGAGGTGCATTTTTGAGATCCGGATTGTTGTCTTTTTCACTGAAAGTGCCCCAGACGGGACTAGACTGAGAAGTGTTCATGGAGAGGGGGGACAGGAAGGCTTTGGGTCCCACCATTAGCAAACCAGGAGGCTTCTGCATGTGCCCGGCATTGCCTCGGGATACAAGAATGAGGGAGTCAGGGCCCCAACCCTCAAGGACTTCTTGGCCTCAAGGTGGAGATGGACATAATACACACATGAACACATCCCAGGGCCACAGAGAGGTGGAAAGCCAAGGGCCCTGGGTGGTCCTAGAGAAAGCTGCAGAAGGAAAATGTCACCTTCTTCCTAGTGGCACTGGTTATCTATGCACGAGAAAGAGGCTCCTTGATTCCGTGAAGTTCCCACAGTAGATGCTTTTGGTGCCCAGATCCCTTTTATCAGGCAGGTGCTCCCAGAAGCAGCTCCTGGAACGTCAGACAGCTGTCTCTATCCCAAGGTTTGCCCTTGGTCTGTTGGGAACCACTTCCGGAAACACCTAGATACTCCGTCCTCTCCTGCGGCGTACCAACCAATCACTGACGGACACAGGCTGTGGAAGGCTGGCCCCTGGCCTCAGGGAAGGGACACTGTGATGTCCTCACCCTTCTCCTGAGGTCAGGCTGAGGCTGGCCTCCCACTTGCTCACATCTCTGCCCGCTTCTTTCCCTCCCCTCTCAGCTCTCTTCCCTCTCGTGGGAATTGAGATTATGCCCTCCACATCTCAGGCTCTGCCTTTGGAGCATCCACATCAGATAGTTTCCTCTGTTTACTCTCAGATCAATCGTTGGCTGCATGGCTCTCATGAAAGAAGGAAGGAAGGAAGGAAGGAAGGAAGGAAGGAAGGAAGGAAGGAAAAGAAAGGAAAGGAGGAAGAAAGAAGAAGGAAGAAAGGAAATAAGGAAGGGAGGGAGGGAGAGAGAAAGAAGGGAGAGGGGAAAAGAAAGAAAGAAAGAAAGAAAGAAAGAAAGAAAGAAAGAAAGAAAGAAAGAAAGAAAGAAAAGAAAGAAAGAAAGAAAGAAAGAAAGAAAGAAAGAAAGAAAAAGGAAGGAGAGAGGGAGGGAAGAAGAGGAAAAGAAGGAAGGAGGGAGGAAGAAAGAAGGAAGGAGGGAGACAGGAAGGAAGGAAGGAAGGAAGGAAGGAAGGAAGGAAGGAAGGAAGGGGGAAAGAAGGAATAGAGGAAGGGAGGATATTGGCAGGGAGAGGTGGAGGAGAGAGGAGGGTCAGAGAAGAATCTTTCCATGGCATGTCTCGGCTCCATACCCCTCTTCTAAGAGACAGGACCACGGCCGCGTAGAGGGGGATCCGGGACAGAGGTCACATACACAGAAGGCTGGCCTCCTTCAAGCATCTTAGAGAGCCTCAGCCTGTTTTAAAAGTTAAATTGAAAATGGATTAGTTAGGAGTGCAATCACTTGGATGCTTGAGGTTTCAAAATTCACTTCCACGGCAATAAAAAAAATGCTAGAGGAAATTGAACTCATAATCAATTTGTTTATGATGCTCTTTGGCTTTAACTTCTGACTTTCACAAAGGACTTAAACCCACCAAGGACTGTCCCTGAACTCCTCGCAGACCACGGCCCTCCCTCGCTGGGGCAGCTGAGGCTTGTCCCAGGAATCTGCACTTTCTAAGGAACCTCCTGCTTACCTAGGCAGGCCGCGCAGAGCGGAGTCTATTCAGGAGAGAACGTTTATCCAGAAGCGCTTTCCTTCCAAGCACACGCCCTGCAGGGGACACTTGGAAGTTGTCTTGGATGAAGTGTTTTGTGTGCATTAGCAGTTCTTCATTAAGAAGATTGGAGCAATTAATGTTATCTTGATTAATGAAGCTAAAATAGCTTTCTGATTTCTAATGCTTCTTCCCTCTCGCTAGGCAAAATTCGGAACTGACTTAAGGCAGCCCACAGGGCAGACTTTCACACAATGCTGGCCATGGTTTGTGGCTGCTTTCCAGCGAAGTGATTGGCAGTCAGACCTCATCTACTTGTCTATAAAATTAGGCAAGTAGAGCACAGATTTTAAGGGCGTGGATCCCAGACCTGAGTGCAAGTTCTGGCCTGGGCATCACCAAACTTCAGTTCATTAAGTGAAAAGCGGGCATCACTGTCACACCATCCTCACACTTGTCCTTGACGGATGGGTTCCCACAGTGCAGTCTTTGGACCAGCACCCGCAGGGGACAGTTGGGGTCCTGTTAGAAATGCACAGCTGAGGTCCCCACCCCTGACCCACTGAACCTTCCACTCTGAGAGGGGAGCCCAGAAATCCTTTTTGCCCACCTCGGGGGCATTTGGACGCATGCTGGTCTGGAAGTCAGTGTAGTGAGCGATGGTCCTTCACTTTGGTTGTTCGTCACAAGCACCGGGGAGTTTTTTAAATGTCCTGATGCCATGTTCCAATATGTTCCAATCCCAAGCAAGTCTGACACACTGACCCTAGGTGGACTCTCCAAGTGGGTGATTAAAGGCTCCCAAGTAATTCTCAAGGGTGATAACAGTTGTTCTTAAGCGGCAGGCACAGCACATAGCAGGGAGTAATTTCCCGAATGCTATGCATCATTCCGTTGTCATTAATAATATGGGAGAATGTATAGTGACACTCAAGCCACTGCACTGACCGGGTCTTCTGGCCTCTGCAGGGGCTACACCATACGCCCCCTCTCCCCCCGCAACCCAAGCTGTCTGCTCAGTATAACGTTTGCGTTGGGTTGCAACGGAGAACAGATATTGGTTTTGGAGTAAGTCGGACCCAGTTTAAATGTGAGCACTGCCTGGCCAATGATGGCTAAGTCACCATAGGGAGGTCACCTAATGTCTCTCAGCTTCAGGGACGTCACCATAAAACTAAGATGAGCCCATCTCGCTGGGTGGCAGCAGGAAACACTATGACCCACACCTGTCTATTCTTCCTTCCTTCCTTCCCCCTCCTTCTCTTCCTTCCCCCGTACTTTCATCACTCTCTCTTCCTTGCATGCCAGAAGCGGCCCTCCAGCCATGGGTGTATTTCATTCTTAGTTTGCTCTTTTCCTTGTACACCTGCATATATCCCTATGCTCGAGAGTAACCCTGGGCCACCTAGGAATCTCCAAGACCCCTGTCTTCCCTCCATTAAAGACCTCACTTGAGCCAGCCCTCAGGATCCAGACTCAAACTATGAACCCCTTGGAGCCCTGCCTGGTCCATATCATCCGTATAACATGAAAGATCCAGAGGTCAAAGGCACTTCCTTCAGGAGAAGAAATTGCAATGATATCCCTATAATCTTTTCATCTCTTCTACCAAACAGCCAACTCACCATATAGGGAAGGGAATTAGGGGGCCATTTCTCCATGGTGGTCCATTGCATCCATGATCCAGGTCAAGGCCGGTCCTCCGGTGGATCAGAGGGATGTGGAATCAGTTTTCCTAATAAACTAAAATCAACACCCACGGGGTGTTGCTGACCAATTTTCATCTTGTGACGTTTCCAGGAACGACCTCCAACCTCTTTGCTCTCTTTGGCCCGATGTACCAACACAAGAGGAGACACAGGAATGACTGTCAGGTCTGAAGATGATGTACCTCCAGAAAGAACAGAGAATAAATAAGCGGAGCGAACACATGTCTTGTGTCTCACACCACTCTACATGGAACGGGGGACCGTGAATGAGGAAGACTTGTAGTTTCAGGACTCAGGCTTCAAACACAGTGGCATCAAGTGCTTCCTGAGACTGCAGGCAAGACACAGGACACGCCCTTTTACATTTTTTGACGTGCTTCTTTTCTAAGATCTGGTTTCTGTCTGAATATTGACCCTTAGGCACAAAATCTGGTGTTGCCGAGAGCAACAGATGCTGTCAGTGCCTCTCTGCATATTCCTCTGGGCCTTAACATTTTCATGCCCACTGGCCAACGTCCAGCCTCCAGCATCTGGACATTGCTGCACATTGGTCGCAGGAATCTTCGGCTGGTGTGTAGAGCAGGCCAGACGTGCGTGTCAAGAATTAACTTAATATCCTTCCTTCCTGAGAGGCATCGGTCCCAGGTGGCCTCACCTGGTGTGTGGTACACCGGTCCCCAGGGCCCCTAGCCACACAGCCACTAGCTTGACAACAAGCCCTTGATTGGCTGCCCATCCTGCCCCATTTCCCGAAGTCTCTCTCAGTGCTCCTGGCATCGCCTCTCAAGTAACCAACTTGCCTCAAATCCTTGTCTCCGGGTCTGCGTCTGGAGAACCCGAGCTAAGACACCGAAGAATCCCACAGCTGCACCTTCAGTAGGGCTGTGGGGCCAGGGCTGCTCTACTGAGGTTAACATCACAGCTTAAATCTTAAACCTGAGGCTGCTCAGGGTAGAGCCTTGCTCTTCCAGCCGACAAAGGGTTAATTTCCTTCCAGTGTACTGCCTTCCAGGGCAGACAAAACAAATTGAGCTCTCGGAACAGGCATAGTAGAGATAAATTTATTAGTGCCCATTGAATTAGGTAGGAAGCTGACTGCTTGTCTTGCTTGCCTCTGCCTGTGTTCTGGGTGATGACTCATGTCCTGAGTGTCCTCCCTTGGGAGGGATGTGACTAGCGGCGGCTCAGATAGCAATGGCTTCCGAATCTCCAGTTCTGAGGAGGGCTTAGGGATAGAGAGGTGGCATCAGAGATCGGTCATTCCACTGTGATGAGTGTCATGGAATAAGGGGTTGGGTTCTTTTCAGAAATCAGACATTGCCCTACCGTGGGGGGAACGGAGGAGTGAAGTTCTGGAAGAGGTCACGGGCTCAGAGAATAAGTGCTCACCAGACCTCCCGAAGCACAAGTCGGGTGGACTAGGGGAGCTGGCAGGGATCTCTGAGAAGCCGAGCACGTCCAGTCCCTGAAGCTGGTCTGTCACGGAGAGAAAGCTGTTGTCTCTGAGCGCCCACCTCTGCGCCTCCAGTCACATTTCTGGTGGTGAGCTGGGTGGTTGTCGGTCCGCTGGACCAGCCGTCGGGAAGAGCCAGACAAGAGTGGAAGAGAATGAGGACGAGCCGGAGTCGGCTGTGTGTCTGTCCGCAGACCCTGATGGTGGCTTGTGCCTCACTTGCGCCTGCCAGGCTTGAGGCAGGCTCCTCCGTTGACCAGCGCTGTCCCCGCTCAGGGACACTCGTCTGAGAGACCTCGTTGGAGCTTACAAAGCCGACGGTGGACAAATCCAACACAGCCAGGCCAGGAAGACGTCATCGTGCCGAAGGACCCACCCCGCATGCTGGCCGAGTCTCGGGCTGCCTTTGTCCTTGTTTCTGCTTGTTTGTTTTTATATATTCTCTCCTCAAAAGTGGAGGGGCTATTTGTTACTGACTTAGCTACTCCGAATGCTATGTGGTTCTAAGATGAATGCACTAGAACAGCGATTCTCCGGGGCGGGTCATTTTGCCCACCAGGGGACATTTGACGTGACTGGAGACATTTTGGATGTCCTGACTAGGAGGTTAGTAGACCTGAGGGTTGCCACTAAGTATTCTACAGTGCGCAGGACAGATCCCCATAGCAAAGAATTACCCCTCCCAAAACGTCGATAGTGTTTAAAACCCTGCACCAGGGGCTCTGGGTGGCTCAGTCGATTAAGTGTCTGACTTCGGCTCAGGTCATGATCTCACAGTCCGTGGGTTCGAGCTCCATGTCTGGCTCTGTCCCAGTAGCTAGCTCAGAGCCTGGATCCTGCTTCAGATTCTGTGTCTCCTTCTCTCTCTCTGGCCCTCCCCTGCTCACGCTGTCTCTCAAAAATTAAAAATAAAATAAAATAAAATAAAATAAAACCCTGCACCAGAAGTAAAAGCCTACATCTGATTTATTCACTTCTTTTATTTTGCTTCATCAAGCACATTTAGAAATACTAACAGAATACAGAATGGTCTGTTGATAACTATGAGGTCTTAGTTCCTTCTTTAACCCAAAGCCATGCCTCCCAGACCTAAACTTTGGTAATAATCTCCCGATGCTCCCTTAGTCTTTTCCTAACTGGGTATCATAATGACATCATTCTTCAGTACACCTTCCCTAAGATGTAAAGCCTCCCCATTTACCCCCAGCCCACCCAGATCCCCATCAGTCACTCCTGTGGGACCCTGAGTGCTTCCTTTTCATCATCCATTGCAACCACAACCGAACAATGTTGTTGTTCCTATGAGGAACACATTCTGATCCCCTTTTCCAGATGAGGAGACGGAGATTTAGAAAGGTTGAATGTTGTGTCTAAGCTCACCCGGGGAGCATGTGGAAGAATCCAGTATCTGCTATAGTGAACAGTCCTGAGAACAGAGAAAATATCTCCAACTCAAAAAGCGAGATGGAATGAATGTCTGCTTCGTAAGTGTTTCCCTTAAGTATGTAAATAATAGGAGCTCTGCTACAGCCCCGTCTGCCTGCAGGCCTGTGGGTAGAGGCCGGCCGGCTCCCACAGCACCAGCCAGCATCATAAGCTCTCTCCACAGGCCTGTTAGTAACAAAAATGCAAATGAGGAGCCTAATTGCAAATTGCTCCTTCTGCGGGACTGAGCTGGTACTTCCTCCAAGCACACTGCCGCGCTGGCCCTGCCGCGCTGGCCCCGCTGCTCCGGAGGTCCGCGCCTGCGTGGCAGGGAACCTCGCCCGTGGCAGGGGGACACTGCGCGCCCGTCTGGGGCGTCCCCGCCGGAGTCACCCGCTGAAGGTGCCGTGGTGCACAGAGCCCCTCCCGTGTGCGGAAAGTGCAGGATCTCCAGCCGGGGCCTCGCCTGTGATTGTTAACAGTTACGTTCTCCTGTTAAAGGGCCGTCGGTGAACATAGCATAAACGCATATTAAGACATGCGTGTTTAGACACGTGCACACATATTAGACACATGCACACACGCACAGGCACGTGCATACGTGCGGGTGTGTGACCATACGGTATGGATGTGACAAGAAAGGTCAGGCTTTCCAAAAAGGGAGGTACAACGCCTGGAAGACAGCCTTTTGTTCAAGTGCACTTAGGACCCAACAGTGTCTGCTGTCTGGATGCTCCTGCAGGACCTTCCCGTGTTAAGTTAAACCAGATGAAACTGACATTTTTGTAGGTAAAAACACATGGATGGGGCGCCTGGGTGGCTCAGTCGGTTAAGCGTCCAGCTTCGGCTCAGGTCATGATCTCGAGGTCCGTGGGTCCAAGCACCACTTCAGGCTCTGTGCTGACAGCTAGCTTAGAGCCTGGAGCCTGTCTTCAGATTCTGTCTCCCTCTCTCTCTGACCTTCCCCTGCTCATGCTGTCTCTCTCTCTCTCTCTCTCTCTCTCTCTCTCAAAAGTAAATAAATAAATAAAACATTAAAAAAAATTAAATATGGACAATATGGTTTAACCTAATAGCAGTGAGCACCCAGAAGGGTGGAGTTAAGAGGAGCCCTTCTTCGGAAGGCCCAGTCGGTGAGGACCCCAGGCCTGGAGGAAACGGGGAGACTGCTTGGCTGGAATCTAGTGGGAGCTTCAGGAAACCACAGCACAAAGCAAACACCCATCCTGCAAGGACCAGCATCAAGCAAAGGGGCGGCTCGGGGACAGGGATCTGAGAGAGCGGCACTGGGAGGGTGTGGGGGCTGCTCCCTGCAGCTCTGTGTCGGTGACCCTCAGGAAGGACCACCTGCGCCCCCTGTAGGCCGAAGGCAGGAAGCTGGCAGCTGCGCTGGGGAAGGGTTCCCGGGAGCGGTGCCCCAGATGCTTAGCTCTCCCAGAGGCGAGTGGTGACGGTGGAGGTGGAGGGCCTACAGGAGGCCGGGAAGCCAGTGGCCTCCGGACCGGGAAGGGGCCAGAAGAACCCGGCAGTCGGTGCTCCGCAGTGGGCACCACGGATTGCGTAAGGCCACCAGGAAACTGCTCTCGTTTCAGACTTGCTTCCAGTCAGCCCTGCTCTTGGGCAGGTGGCTCTCTGAGCCTCGGTTTCTTCATCTAAAAGGAGAGCACGGTTCAGTCTCTGGGTCCAGGCGACCTGGCAGAGGACTGATGGCTGGTCCGAAAGTGGCTCCCTGGGGGAAGGAAATGACATTCCAGAGTATTTTCATGTGTCTCACCTCGGGATACAGATAATTCCAGAAAACGGAGTCATCGTGCCGAGACGTATGTTAATCTAAGTAGACGTCTTAAAATCCTAACTTTCGAATCTGACTGCCATCACATTTGCTGAGACTTCTTTTGTTTCTTGCCGGCTGTTATGAAGAACAGACCCATGATTTAAAGAACACGTCCAGGACTCCCTCTTGTGAGGACATTTGCATAGCCATAGATGAAAGTAAAGTTCTCCACTCAGAGAGAGGAGCTACCTTAGGCCGTGGCTGCCTCCCGTAGGGAAAAGCTGATGCTAGAGTTCATGCTAACTGTTAATTTCTAAGAGACATTTATGCAACTTTGGATTTATGTGTGCTAATAAATGCAAGCCTAAAGGGATACATGGAGAAACTAAATAAGGTCTTATGTATGCCAAAAAATGGTCTTCACTTAGAGCATGTTTTTGGTATACATAATTTGATCATAATTTCCAAAGTATTTAAGTAATGGCATATAGTTATATATGCTCATAATTTTCCAACTTGTGACAGAACAAATTTAATGCAGAAAGCTTGAGGACGCACAAACGAAAGCACACCTCCTGGTCCCGCCATCCAAAGTTAAGCGTTATTAAAGTTTTAGTCTGTGAATTTCAGGTCTTTCGTTCACTCCATAACTATTTACTGATGACGACTAGTGCCAGGGATGCCCTGTGTTGTGCCAAGAAGGAAATGATACTCTGGGTCCCCTTTCTCTTTTGTTGCCTGTTCCACACACACCACCCTTGCCCACGCGAGTTAGAACTGGAATAAGGCCACGGCAACAAGGCGCCGAGGCCGGAGGCAGCTGCTGGGCCTCCTTCCAGCCATAGACATTTGTTGCAGGGATTACGGTGAGTGACCGTCAGGAAGCGGGCAGAGAGCCTCCCAGAGCGCGGCGCTCAGCAGGTGTTCAATCGACAATAGCTATTATTACTTTTTATTACTGTTATTTTTACGTGAAGGTTCTTATTACCAATTGTAGCTAACTTTAGGTCTGATGTATTTGTAAGTGCTGAATCTCCATCTTTGCTCTTTCAAAGGAGGACTGTGCCCTTCCATGCCATCTCCAAAGTTCTTGCTGTGGGTTATCTATTTGCCTCGGAAATGGCTTTTCTTGCCATTTGGGGGGTAACTTTTATTTATTTTTGTTTCAAGTTTTTGTTTAGATTCTAGTTGGTTAACATTGAGTGTAATGTTGGTTTCAGGAGTAGAATTTAGTGATTCATCACTTACATACAACTCCCAGTGCTCATCACAAGTGCCCTCCTTAATGCCCACCACCCCACCCACCTCCCTCCATCAACCCTCAGTTTCTTCTATAGTTAGGAGTCTCTCACTGGGTTTTATGTTCTATGCCTTTTGCTCAGCCAGCCGCTTGTCTGCTCCCCATTGTGGAGGTAAGGGTCAGTGTCGATGTTACAGTTCACTCCTTTGGCCAAAGAATGACCACAAATGGGTCATTCAGTGAGTGGTGAAGGGGAAGAGTGGTCCTCTGGGGAAGAAACAATGTCATTTTTATATTTCCTGTAGCCTCCTGCTCAGACTTCTCTAGTTTAAACAACTCAGTAGTTTAACCACATATGAATCAATCATGGGGGTGCGGAGGACATTTCCAGAGAGAGGTCCCCTTGGCCAAAAACAGTTCTCCAGAGAAGGGGACAGTGGAGAGCCCTGTGAAGCGATGTGCCCACTAGGGGATGGGTCCACGGGCCCCATTAAGGGGCTCTGGGACAGGCAACCCCAACATTGACTATACCCGCCTAAGGCGTGGCTCGCTTTCTCCCAAAGAATAAATGTAAAGAACTGAATATTCCTACATGTCACTTACTGGAAGCAATATAACTCAACTGCATATGCAACTGTAGCAATGGTTATTTCTGGAATTCCACTTAAAGAACTGTATCTGCCTCATGGAAAGAGAGGAGAATAGGGGCCTTGGGGTTGGGCAGAATCATGCTTTATTAAAAATGGAATAAAATTTGGTGTTAACCTAGAAAAGAAAGGAATGGGGGCACCTGGGTGGCTCAGCCCATCAAGCGGCCGACTTCAGCTCAGGTCATGATCTCACAGTTCAGTTCGAGCTCCAAGTCGGGCTCTGTGCTGACAGCTCAGAGCCTGGAGCCTGCTTCGGATTCTGTGTCTCCTTCTCTCTCTCTGACCCTCCCCCGCTCATACTCTGTGTGTGTGTCTCTCTCTCAAAGATAGACATTACAATTTTTTTAAAAAAGAAAAGAAAAGAATGAAACGAAAGATATGATTTTCATAGAATGTTGCCAGGTACCACAACCCCTTCCCCAACCATTTGGAAGATTATTGAAAACATTGGGGAAGCACTATGTAAGTAACAGAGAGTACTACATTTACTTACATATAACATGTGTATATTATATATACATATAATAGTATATATGCATGTGGTATTATATACAGTAATATAATACAATACATATAAAACCTTAAGCACATAGTTTGAAAACAGCCACTGGGAATTGAATTTCTGGGTGACAAAAGCAGGCAAAATATACTTACCTCACCTTTGCATGGGGCCCCGTTCAGATCCTCAGCTGTCCATGAGCACAGAATTCTACCATGTCACTCGTTTCGGTCCTCCCTGTGGCCAGATGGCTTTTGTCACTGTGTTTTTCTCTCTCTGTCTTGCTGTTAGCCATAGTTGCTAATTTTTCCAGTTCTGTGGGTTCTGGTATTTGCAGGATTTCTTTGGTTTTTCTTCCACTTGAAGTCCCATGCCAACAGCCTCTTCCTTCTGTCCCAAGAAGTCTTCAAAGGAAGTGAACCCATTTCCCTGCCCCTTTGCATTTCATTGGTCAGAAGGATGCCTTGGACACTAGAAATACTCATCAGGCCTGGTTTCTTGAGGGAAGAAAAACATTCTTCTATACATTTTAGGATAACCTGGTTCCGACTTTCCCTGGAGCCCTTCCCATTTCACGTTATAAATCCCTGTCCCAAAATTATTTATCAAACCATATGTCTTCATGTTGAAGTTATAATGCTGTCATTGTAGTTGGGCTGATTTCAAATACAGTCTCATTTGACTCTTGGATCTTGAGTGTACTAGAGACGCTGTTCCCATTATGGATGACTTAGGACATCAAAATAGTGTTTGCTGCGCCTGGCAGCCAGTTGATTAAACAAACCATTAGTCTAGGAGCAAAATGGTCAACATTATTAATTTCCTTATCATTGTCACTCTGAGCTAGACACAGTAGTGGCCCAGCAACTGAAAAATGGAAGGTACAAATGTGTGGCTGAGCTGCCAAGGCAAAGATAGAATGAGTATTTCAACCTCCTTCCCCCAACTCTGGGGCACTATTTAAAATGGAAAAAATTAGAAGATAACAAAGGAAACCACCATGTCATCCTATTTTTAGCAGCTGAAGAGACATCCTGTAATACCGACACTTCTTGGATTCCCTGTGCCAATCACTTCATCAAGCACAGAGTAGGAGACCACTTGAAAAATAAAATTATTAACTGTCTCCCATTGCATCAGTATTTACTAGGAAATGGCTGGGGAAAGTACAGTACAGTGGAAGCAAATTAGTGGCACTTGTTGCAAAACTGTTTCTTTCTAAGCTGCTGCTCACACCGGGTAGCAGCCCGTGGTGGTCATGCCAGACGGCACAGGTGGTGAGGCTGCTTGAACCTCCAACACTCCAGGGCACCTATACATTCAACACCGTGCCTTTTTCTTTTTTACGCTACGCTAATTTTATTAGTGTTCTAATAGTGCAGGTGATTTCAATAGGTATGCCATGCTGTTAAAAGTTCATTATGGTAACATATTCCGATGGGGCTTAAATCTGGAGTATTCACTCTGGATCAGGTAGGAAAGTCCAGAAGGATCATGGAAGTCGATTCAACAGTTCTTCAATAAGGATTCATTGAGCGCTTACTACGTGGTAGTAATTGATTATGGACTGGACACACACTGGTGTGTGCAGGAAGTGAACATTGCCGTGTTTGCAGCCACTATTGCCAGGCCTGGGCCCCCAACGCTAGCGCCCCTCTGGCCCAGGGCGACAGAGGACAGACAGCAAGTGAGAAGGTCTCTACCGGGTACTGATTGCAGCGGATCCGTGGGTGGTAAAGGGCAGAGGAAGCAACGGGCTACAAAAGCTGCTGGCAAAAGCGCGCCCTCTACTGGAGGGGTGAAAAAACCGCGTGCTTACAGGCCTGATCGTGGGAAGTTAGACGGTATCAGCTGACTTTAGATTCGCAAACTTCCTTTCCAGGGTCTGGCGTGAGAAACTGCTCAGGACTTCAGAACAGACCTGCTCGTCCAGAGTACGGCCTTTGGTGCTTTGCAGGGGGCGAGTGGGGCCAATCTGGTGGGCCTTTCTGAAGACACCAGCCTGCGTGGCTTCCATGCTAAACATATACCAATTACGCCAAAAGACATCGCACTAGCTCGCTGCGTGGTGGAAAGCGTGGTTAAGACTCTGCTATGATCGGAAACATTTCATTCCTTAAGAAAAACAATTCTCTTCTTCCCGTTATTGGTAGTTCCAGACCTTAGGTACTTTTCCGCTATGGGGTCAAACGTACCCAAAGTATGTGGTTGTGAGTGAAAAAATAAGGAAGAGAAATCAGGTACTGGCAGTTTTTCCATTTTCATTTGTGTGTGAACAGATGACATAAAGCATTAATGCGAGTCAAAATGTTTCTGTGAGCAAGTTCAACTGTATAACAATTATAAATAGACCTATTCCATGTTTCTGGGGAAACAAGTAAAGTGAACATCGCTTCTGCCTGCATGAAATTTACAACCTAGTGGGAAAAATGCCAAGGACAAGATCACAAATGGATATAAAGCAGCAAATCATTCTCAGTGCAGTGAGGATGTGGCATGGGAGCTGAGAGAAAGCGTCACGAGAACAATTCTAGTTTGGATGGTGGGTCCAGGGCAGGTTCTCTGCGAGGAGGACCTTCAGGTTGACACCTGAAGCATGAATAGAGTTACGCAGGTGGGGGGGGGGGAGAGCATCTCACACAGAGGGAACAGCATGTCGGGAGGCAAACTTTAGGAAGGCTTTAGGACATAGTGACTAGAACGTGGAGAAGGAAGGGCAGAGCCACAGGGGAAGAGGCCAGGGCTGTAGGGTCTTGTGAGCCAGGATGAGAACTTTGACTTCTGCTGTGAACAATGAGCAATGGAAGAACAGTAGCGCTACAATTAGTTGCAAGCCCTTATTGTAATTAGCACAGATCCACCATGAGCTCTGCTCCAGGTATTACTGGAAGATGGTCTACTGCTGTTGACTCAAAGGCCAAATTGATATCATGTAGTCCTGAGGCTGTAGGGGGGAACATCCCAAAGAAAAGAGAAGGAATTTCCCAAGACGAATGTTTGGGACTCATCACTGCCTTCTATTGTCTCATAATGAAAGAGGAAGTCTAAGAAAAGTACTGTTCCAATTCTCGGCAGAAGGACTTTTGTAAACATTATCAAAAGAAGTTTGAAGGCCCTTGAACTACTCTGATCTCCTCTCTTGTTCATTCCCCTCAAATTTCAGATCTTTGTAAAATGCTGATGATAGGGATTGAAGTGTTTTGTTGGAAGGATCCTTGCCTTCTCACCTTTTGCCCGAGTCTCCATTCATGAGCGAGGGCTCAAGGAGCTTGATTTGAAACGATTGTTGTCCATGTGATATCCTTATGCCCGGGAAGTCCTTATTTCTTAGAACATATAAGCATAGCTCACCTCTGACCTGCTGACAGGGTCTCTCTGCTCTGAGAAGTACACTGGCCTGAGGCCACTGCTAGGTATTACGGGAAGAGAAACATCAAATTCTCTTTCTGTCTCTGTGGAGATTATCATAGGACTTTCTTTCTTGAGTCTGTTAACGTGGTAAATGGTACTGATGCTTCAATGTTGAACCATCCTTGCATTTCCACAATAAACTTCATGTGGTTGTGATGTACTAACCTTTTTCTGTATAGCTGAATTCACCTTGCTCATATTTGGAGGGGGGTGTATCTATATTCAGAAGAGATACTGATCTGCAGATTTCTTTCTTACGTCTTTGAGAAGTTTGCTTTCCATCTATTTTCTTAAATGGTTGTGTAGAATTAGTATTATTTCTTCTTTAAATGTTTGGTATAATTTGCCGGTAAAATCTTCTGGGCCTGGAGTCTTTATTGCTTTAAAACAATATTAACAATAATTTATTCCATTTCTTTTTTTTTTATTTTAATAGATGCTTTTTTTTTCATAATATTTTATTGTCAAATTGTTTTCCATACAACACCCAGTGCTCTTCCCCTCAAGTGCCCTCCTCCATCACCACCACCTGTCTTCCCCCCTTCCCCCTCCCCCCCAACCCTCAGTTCATTCTCAGCTTTCAATAGTCTCTCAAGTTCTGCATCCCTCTCTCTCCCCAACTCTCTCTCCCTCCTCCGTTCCCCCTTAATTCAGCAATATTCAAGTGACCTGCCCTTCTTCTTGAATGAATTTTTGATAGTTTGTGTCTTTCAAAGAGTTGATCCTTTTCGTCTAGGTGGTCAAATTTACGGACATAGTGTTTTTATAATATTCCCTTATAATCTTTTTATCTTTTGTAATATCCGCATGTCTTTAGTTCCCTCATTATCTCATCATCTTTATGACAAATGGATTAAGTATCTCTTAGGTGGTTTGTCAGATCTGTAGCAGGAGCCCTGCTTTTATTCCTTCTATTGTTAGTTTGTATCTTCACCTTTTTTTTCTTAGTGCATCTAGAGATTTACTGATTTTTTTTTTAATTTACATCCAAGTTAGTTAGCATCTAGTGCAATAATGACTTCAGGAGTAGAATCCAGTGATTCATCCCCTACGTATAACACCCAGTGCTCATCCTAGGAAGTGTCTTCCTTAACGCCCCTCACCCATTCAGCCCACCCCCCCCACAGCCCCTCCAGCAACCCTCAGTTTGTTCTCCATATTTAAGAGTCTTTTATGTTTTAGTCCTCTCCCTGTTTTTATATTTATGTTTGCTTCCCTTCCCTTATGTTCATCTGTTTTATATTTTTAATGCTTTATTTATTTTTGAGAAAGAGAGAGAGAGACAGCATGAGCAGGGGAGGGTCAGAGAGAGAAAGGGAGACACAGAATCCAAAGACAGGCTCCAGCCTCTGAGCTAGCTGTCAGCACAGAGCCCAACGTGGGGCTTGAACTGATGAACCGTGAGATCATGACCTGAGCTGAAGTCGGACGCTTAACTGACTGAGCCACCCAGGGGCCCCTGTTTTGTATTTTAAATTCCTCATATGAGTGAAGTCGTATGCTATTTGTCTTTCTCTGATTTTGCTTAGCACAATACACTCTAATTCCATTCACATTATTGCAAATGGCAAGATTTCGTTCTTTTTGATTTTTGAGTAACACTCCATTGTGTGTGTGTATATATATATATATATATATATATATATATATATACACCACATCTTCTTTATCCATTCATCTATTGATGGATATTTGGGCTCTTTCCATACTTCGGCTATTGTCAACAGCACTGCAATAAACATTGGGGTGCATGTGTCCCTTTGAAACGCCACACCTATATCCTTTGTAGTATATACCTAGTAGTGCAATTGCTGGATTGTAGGGTAGTTTTATTTTTAATTTTTTGAGGAACCTCCATACTGTTTTCCAGAGCGGCTGCACCAGTTTGCATTCCCACCAGCTGTGCACAAGGGTTCCTCTTTCTCTGCATCCTCGCCAACATCTGTTGTTGCCTGAGTTGTTCATATTAGCCATTCTGAAGGGAGGTAGTATCTAATTGTGGTTTTGATTTGTATTTCCATGATGATGAGTGAAGTTAAGCATTTTTTCATGTGTCTGTTAGCCATCTGGATGTCTTCTTTGGAAAAGTGTCTATTCATGTCTTTTGCTCATTTCTTCTGGATTATTTGCTTTCTGGATGTTGAGTTTGTTAAGTTCTTTATAGATTTTGACTACTAACCCTTTACCAGATATGTTATTTGCAAATATCTTCTCCTATTCCATACATTGCCTTTTAGTTTTGCTGATTGTTTCCTTCACTGTGCAGAAGCTTTTGATCTTGATGAGGTACCAATAGTTCATTTTTCCTTTTGTCGAATTTACCAATTTTATTAATGCTTTTCAATAACCAGTCTTTGGTTGCATTTGATTTTTTTCTACTGTATTTTTTATTTTTAATTTCATTGATTTCTACTCTTCTCTTAATAAATTCCTTCTTTCTGCTTGCTTTGGATATAATTTGCTCTTTTTCTAGATTCTTGTTTTAGAAGACTAGATGATTGATTTTAGAGCTTTCTTTTTCAAATCTAGGCATTTAAGCTCTACATTTCCTACAAGCACTGCTTTAGCTTCAGCTTCCAAAATGTTGGTGGGATGGGGCAGAACTGGACTCTCACACGGTGCCAATGGGGATATAGAATGTCACAGCCACCCTGGAAAAGAGTTTGTCGGCCTCTTAAAATATTAAACATAATCTACCATACGATCTGCTCATGCCACTTCAAGATATTTACGCAAGAGTAAAGAACATTAACCACTATTTCATATTACATACTTTCTAAATCACGTGTCCCTACAAAAACTTGTACATGAACGTTAATAACATCTTTATTTGTAACAGCCTAAAACAACATAAACGTGCATTGACAGCTGGTGGATAAGTAAACTGTAATAACCCATAGGATCAAATACTGTTCAATAGTAAAAAGAAGTTAACTGTTGATATACACAAGAACACAGATGAATTTCAAAGGTATTATGCTGAGAGAAAGAAGTTAGATGGAAAACAGTACATTTATATAAAATTCTAGGAAGCACAAAGTAATGTTGAAGTAGATTGCAACAGAAAATCTTTCCTATGACAATGTTAGTTCTTTAGACTTCTATGTTATAAGCCAAAAATCACATTCACTGGTGTGAAACAATTTTTTTAAGTGATCCATCAGCTTACCATTTAATTTATTAAAGAAAAAGATGCTGATTTCCAAAAGTGTTTTTACTGTCTTTAGGGTCGCTTTTTCAATCCTGACACTATTATTCTGAATTGTGCCAGAAATACTTACACAAGGGCAATCATGTGCAGTAGTAATTTTCTGGGTGGGTAAGAAGTGGACCTTTATTTTTTCAAGTGGGGTAAGGGTGATCTTTAAATGGGAATTTGAAAAGAAAAACCCACCAAGCAAACTAGTTCTGATAAATAGAGCATATACTCAGGGTGTAGAAATTGATTCCCATGAAGAATCTTTGTACACTCCTGAGCTACCTGTATCTTCTACTGAAGACTGCTGGTATAAAATATTTATGTAAGACTTCAAAAATAATTATAAGAATAAAATGCTTAAACTATTTTTCTATTGCTTTTAAGCATAAAGGTTTGACAGAATGGGTGCTTGGGTGGCTCAGTCAGTTAAGCATCGACTCTTGATTTCAGCTCAGGTCATGGTCTTGCAGTTCATAGTATCAAGCCCTGCATCAAATCTGTGCGAGCATGGAGCCTGCTTGGGATTCTCTCTCTCTCCCTCTCTCTCTTTCTGCCCCTTCTCCACTCACCATCCTCTCTCTCCCTCTCTCTCCCTCTCCCTCTCTCTTCTCTTTTTAGGAAAAGAGTCACAACTTTTTCCTAAAGTCTGTAGAGGTTTCTTGATTGTACTTGGGGGCTTAATATTTCCAGGGAACTGTGAACCCCATTGGATTTTCACTCCTAGTTTCCCCCCGTTTATTCGATGCTTATGCAAAGCTGTCTTCCCTCTCACCTATTTGTTTACCTACCTTTCATTCTTTAAATACAAATTTTACCCAGGATGCATTTTGTATAGATATGCATACCCTGGTGTTGTTTTTAGTTCAGAAATTTTTTTCCTTCAACTATTAAAATGACAAATGCTGGTTTAGTGGGTACTACGTGGCAGACATCCTAATTGTTCATGAAGAAGGCAGAGGGCCTCTTGTTTCCTAACGCTAGCATTCCCTTCAGTTTCATGAAGCATGGCAATTTTTTAAGTTTTATTTTATTGTCTATACCAAGTCATTTTTTCAAAGACATTCTTTCTTCTAATCTTCAACAGATACTTCTCCTGTTACTTGTAATTTTTAATAATGACATATTAATTTTTTAAGGTCTCTTGCATCTTAAAAAGGAGGGAGCTGGCAACTCTGTACAAGAAGAGACACTTCGAATGGTTAGATTTCTTTTTCACAGTGCACAAGATGTGTAATAGCATAACTGTGGTGGTGGACAGACCTTCTCCCTTACACATACCTACGTAGGATCAAATGAACTTTAACATTTTTCCTGGCAGCTGAGGTCAAGCAACTTGGTCTGGAAATTGTATGTGTGGCTGGTGTGTATTAAACTGCTGTAGAACAAATTCTGGAAGTTGTACTCAGCACGGTTGCTGGCTGGCTGGAGTATCTGCATTCACGGAAATGAGAGAATTGTCTCTGTTTCCGTAACGAAGGACGAGAGGAGATATCCCTACGGAAAATAAAACTACACGCAAGTGGCCTGTGAAGAGCCCGTGTGTCCACTAGCAGAGCAGACACGCATTTTATAGACACAAAATGCCCTGTAGCTGATTATTTTACTATTGACGGAATAATAACAACTTCATTGGAAAACTCTGCCTCATATTAAGAGGAAACATTATCTCAGAAAACTTATTTTTGGAAGTTAATGAAATTTTTAAAAAGATTGGATGGATCATTAAAAAAATCCACCATTCCTCTGTTTTTCAATTCCATTTCATTGACTACATAAAAGGATTAGAATTTTACTTTATTGCTTTGCGTATTTTCATTAAAATTTTATATTTAATCTTGAAGAAAAGGAAGTTTTACATCACTGAAGAGACACTTGTACTTATAAGAGCCTTTGAATAATGAAAGTAAAAATTATTAGTAAATTATTTTTATGAGAAGTTATATTGGCTAAAATAATGAAAAGATCAAACTGGGTAGGCATGCAAGTCAGCGATGGTTTATGGGCCTGGAGCCTGGTTATATTTGTGTTGAACCAAAACAGTTACTAGCTAATGATAAAAAATTTCTCCTCCCAGGTCAGCAAACCATTAGGAAGCCAGAAGCCTACATCCTAGAATGGTAGGACTTTATAGGTGATTCGATTTGCTTTCTCTGAGTTAATTAATGCATTAGGAAATAGAAAAGGCTGAGGACCAAAGGGTGGAGGTCATTGTCACAGTTAGATACAGTGTCTCATGCAGTGATACTTGAATCTAGGTTGTGGTGGAAGGAGAAAGGGAGAGGTGATAAATGAGCAATGGATTTTTTCTTATTTTTTTACATTTATTTATTATTGAGAGACAGAGACAGAGCATGAATGGGGGAGGGGCAGAGAGAGAAGGAGACAGAGAATCGAAGACAGGCTCCAGGCTCTGAACTAGCTATCAGCACAGAGCCTGACGCAGGGCTCAAACCCACCAACTGCGAGATCATGATCTGACCTGTAGTCAGGCCCTTAACCATCTGAGCCACCCAGGCACTCCAGATGTGCAATGGATTTTCAACCAGCATACTCTGGAACAGCTGTCCTGCTTATTTACGGGGGTCACTCCTTCAGTTGGTTCCCGAGCGCACTCCCGGTAGTGCCAGCGTTGGACTGTCTGACGCAGTCTTTCCTGCAGTGCTCTGAAGCTGGTGTCACTTTCAGAAGCCAGAAGTTCCCGTCTGTAGCTTCTGACAGGCCCTCAGGCCAAGTGAGAGGAGAGCAGAGGGATGACCTACTGATGACAAAACAAAATGACGCTGTTTAATTTGTTGCAGTGACAAACAAGATTTAAAAATGGAGGATGGTAGAATCCTTTGATGGATAAAATACATTTTTATCTAATTAATAATCATATAATAAAATAATTTAACCAATCTATTAATATTATTATTGTTTATAATACTATAATTGTATAAGTATAGTTATCTGTTAAAGGATACCACCATCCTCTAATGGATATTATATGCACAGTATACTATACTGTGTATATAGATACGGGAAAACCTTATAAGCCAACTAAAACCTTGGATTGTGAGTAACTTGTTTTGCGACTGTTCTGCAAGATGAACAAACATTTCTAATAAATTCCAACTTGATAAACGAGCAGTGTTTTGGATTAGGAGTAGTACACGGCGCCAAATGTCACATGATTACAACTGAGCCAATGGTTCTTGAAATTCTCTTTGATATACAAGTGCTTTGGATTACAAGCATGTTTCTGGAACAAATTATGCTCGCAGGCCATGGATATATATGTATATACAGATGCACACATGTATTTTTTAAATAAGTCAGACAAAATTATTACCCTGAAGGTAAGAACACATTGTGGCCACAGAAGGCCTTTGCAAATCTCTCAGGGGGCTTCCAATCCATCCTGTTAAGTGGGCACAACATTAAAAAAAAGTTGTTGCACTCTGAAAAGACTCATGTATAAAAGATGTTTCTAAAGGTAATAAAGTTGCATTATATCCAGAAAGAAAATTGTTGCTGAACATTGGCCTCTTCATTGGGCTAGGAGCACAGGAGCCTGAGAATGAGAAATCCTGGAAGCGTGGGTCCCTTATTAGCCAGAGGGCTAATACAACAGTTTTAAATAGACAGGGCAGGGGCATCTGGGTGGCTCAGCCGGGTGAGCATCTGACTCTTGATTTTGGCTCCGGTCATGATCCTGAAGTTCATGAGATCAAGCCCTGCGTCTGACAGTGCAGAACCTGCTTGGGACTCTCTCTCCCCCTCCCTCTGCCTCTCCCCTACTCGTGTTTTCTCTCCCCCTCTCTCAAAATAAATGAATAAACTGTAAAAAAAAATAAAATAGTCGTCACAAAAGGTAACCTAGGAGCTTTAACATTTTAGATGAAGGAATTTTTGATGTTTGCTTATAAAGTAATTCAAGAGCATGATGGAGTCAGCACAGTGACACAAAATTATCTGGCACTCAAGTGAGGGTTTCAGGGGGAGAGAAGTCTGTTTTTTTGTAGAGAACAGCTCTTTATGACCCGTTATTAAGAACTAACTAAATACTCCAAACATGAGGTTTAAGCTGCTAGTTCCCCCTTTTTCATCATGCATAGGCTCCCTTTGTTCATCACTTATAATATACTTGTGTGTGTATATGTGAGTATACACACTAAACAAATAGTTAGGTGACATTACTTAAAGCTTTCAACTTTAATTTTAAAATAAAATTAACTTTATCTACGTTACAAATCATGGCGTACACTTACTGATTTTAGCATCTTATTTTTTTTTTCTTCCAAATTTGTATTTAAATTCTAGTTAGTTAACATATATGTAATATTGGCTTCAGGAGTAGAGTTCAGTCATCTGTCACTTTCATACAACAACCAGTGCCATCACAAGTGCCCTCCTAACACCCATCCCCTGTCTAGCCCATCCCCCCACCCAACTCCCTCCCTCAGTTTGTTCTTATTGTTGAGGGTCTCTTATGGTTTGCTTCCTTTTCTCTCTATTTCTTTTTCCCTTCAGTTGGATTGAGAAGTTAACTATGTTAATCATTTTTAAAACACCAAATTACACTATATGCTAACTAACTTGGATGTAAATTAAAACATTAAATGTAAATAAATAAATAAAAATAAAACACCAAATGACAAGAAACTCCCCTGAAAATATAAGGAGATTTTAAAAAGGGAAGTAAATTTTTGCAGTTTTTAAAAACAGAAATAATAACCCATCATTGTAAGAGGAAAGTTATTTCAGAACCATTAGAAAACTAAGTGTGCAATGTGTTTTGGAACTGACATGCCCAAGGGCAGAGACTGATTCATTAGAAATAACTCACTTTCCAGTACAAGGCATAGAAATCCAGTGATAGCAAAAAGTGTGAGAACATAGATACTTGCTTGCCTATGGTCATTGATGACCACTGTGAGCTCTTCAAGAGGGGACCTGTTGGTCCGTCTCCAGCACCCAGGGAAGCTTGTTGGAGCTGAGTCAGGGGGCACTTGAAGCATGAGCGCAGAATCACTGGGGGATGAAGTCAAGCCTGGGGTAGAGGGAGTATTCCTTTCTAGGGACCCAGCGTCCAGACCGAGACTTTATCCTTCTTCAGCTCTTTCTCCTTTCCTATTCTGGTTCCCTTCCTCACGTACAGGTTTTTCCTGAAGAGCACTCCATCAATAAATTCCATAACCTGGAGTCTCTCACAAGCTTGGTTCTAAGAAATCCAACTCAAGACAGATGAGCACCAGCCTGATTGCATGGCCCCACTATACTGATGGTGGAGGATTTTCTGACACTTCTCATTCCACTGGTTACCAAGAGGCTAGGCTCACTGGGTTATTATCTTCCTTCCCTTCTCCCTGCAGCCATCAGTCTTTCATGATTCCTCTTATTAGGGATAAAAGAAACCTCTATTTGGATCTCTGATCTTGGGAATGATTATGTTCAACCAGTCTGACCCTGTTCCCTAAAGGACTATCGCATGCCTGCCTTCTCCCTTATGGGGAAAACACCCTAATAGGAGGCCAGTCACTGCAGAATGTGCGCTAAGAGACTGTGCAGCGTCTATCCCAAGATGAAAACCATTCCCCACTTCAGCTTGGAAGGTGATACAAAGACAAGACAGAAGAAAGCCTCAGAACACATGTTAAGGCCCTCCTTCCCCACAGCTGCCAACCCTGGCCTGAGCCCTCTTGGTTCTGACCTGGGGAATCGCACCCCAACACTTAAACTTCTGGCTCAGGCTTGGGTTCAGATAGCTTTGCTGTCCTATCTCTTCTCCCAGGGAAAAGGCCTCAGGAAACCTAGCTAGAAACACACTCAAGACATTGCCTGTTTCTGGCTTGCTCAGGAAGCAAGGGAAGGCCAGCTGCAGCCCTGGCCTCTGTGCACTGGCTGATGCTGTCCCACTGTCGAGTGTGCGGATAGAAAGGCTGACAGATGGGCAGGGAGCTCGTGAGAGCCTGGTAGAGGCCTTTTGAGACTCCAGAAACAGCTGTGAAGACTACACGCAGTCTGCAGGAGATAATTAGGAGGCCACAAGTGTACAGCATCCACTTAAATGAGGCCGCCCAGACTGTGTCTGGAGATAAATGGACAGATGTTAATGCAAACGTGTCCTCACTGCTCCTCTCAGTGGGTTATGAACCAGCTCACCTCAGCAGCTCTGTGTCTGGGGAAGAGAGGGAAATGGTGAGACTACAGCAGACCTGATCTGTGGCCAGCTGAGTGTGAGTCAACCCAGAACTAAGATTGAGAGGTGGGGATGAGGCTTGAGAAAGTGCTGGAGGAACCACCAGAGGTTGCCTCATTAACTTTATCTATTCTTTTTCATTTTTATTTTTATTTATTTTTTAGAGATAGAGAGACAAAGTGTGAGCAGGGGAGGAACAGAGAGAGAGGGAGACAAGAATCCAAAGCAGGCTCCAGGCTCTGAGCTGTCAGCACAGAGCCAGATGCAGGGCTTGAACTCACAAACTGTGAGATCATGACCTGAGCTGTAATCAGATGCTCAACTGACTGAGCCACCCAGGCACCCCTAATTTTCTCTATTGCTAAAATGAATCCCACTCTACCAAACCATATTCAACCCATACACATTAGCACTGTTCCCTCTCACTTCCCAATATATTCTCCTGTTTGCTTTCATCCATAATCTTTCTATCATTGTGATTACCAAATTTTAATTTGCATAAAAACTAGCTGCAAGTGTTTTTGAGAAATGAAGACTCTTAGGTTCTTATCCCGGGTCAGAGGGAGGGAGCTAATTCTTGCTCATATCTCAACCCCAAGATCTGTAGTACTTGGCAGGAAGAAATGATCAATGTTTGGACATAAAATGGCTTGAAACCATCCTTCCATTGTTGTTGCCTGTTCATGACAAATACCAGGTCTTGAATCCTCACAGTCATAGTACTGAGCCTCTTCTATAACTCATTCTGAGGTACTGGAAACCTAGGAAAGATCATGGCGGGTGGTGGGGAGGTGCTAGGAACTGGCTGTCCTCCCCACAGTTTTGTGCAAAGCCCCATGAAGTGTGTCCTGTCTTCCTCCACATCAGCATGACAGGACACAGGTTGAGAAGAAGAGAAAGATATTAGAATAAGTGCCACAGAGATGGAGTCCTGTGACTCTGGTTCGCATTATCATTGTATTATATTGTATTATAGATCTTTGTATTATTGTATTATAGATCTTTGCTGGACACAAAGTTGTAACTGTTTAAAAACAATTTTGGAAGCAAAATACAATACTGGCTTTTACACCTAACTCTGGGTCAAGTTTGAGGCCTCTTCTAGGGTGGTATTGACCCTCCCACCAGCTCTCTAGCATCAGCATGTGAATTACAGTCCCATTCATCCTTATAGTGGCCTCATACAGATGAATGTTCTGTCAAAGATCTTTCCCAACCTCCTCAATTTGTAGATGAAGCAGCCTCTCCAAGAACAAACATTTCAATGAGATCAGAAGAAGACATGTTCATTCTAAGGATTTCAGGAGTCACTCTCTAAGAAGCCTGACCATATCCTCCATCCTCCTGGACAAGATGGGCTTTAATTAGCCCTGATTACCCATTTCCTTCTGCACTAAGTATTTACAATATTCCACTGTCTTTAAAATGGTTGGTTATTCATTGATGAAGAATCATTTGCTTGGTTGGTTCAAACAAAAATCTTTGTATTCAGAAACAATACCTTTGACAATACTATCAATGGTTTTGTGGAGCTGTGAGAACTTGAACATGGAAACAGAGAACTGCATTGCTCCACCCATGAACTGAGAAGAGAAGATGATGAGCCTGCAGGAAGATGCTGGAGGAGAGTGAGGAGGAAATTCTGTGACTGCAAGTCCCACAAGAATTAGAACATATCTAGGAAGTTTTGAGCGAAACACTATGTATTGTGCCATGTAAAATACTTCCTCCCCCCTCTTACAAAATCTTCAGTAAAATCTACATTTGGCAGGATTGGGTATGGGGGAAGTAAGTAAATGGTGTCTTGAGGCTTGCTTTGGGGTGAGACCAGAGGCTAAGAACTCATGGCAGGTGGAATCATAAGCATTAGCCCATAGGTTACACTGAGAATTGAAAGTGCAAGGCTCTTGAATTACCAGATACACTGAAATAATGATAATACTTAGACTAGAAGGCCTTTGGCCCTGGGAAACACTCCTAAAAGACAAAGACAATGACATTGCCATGGACTGCCCCACTCACAATGAAAAGGTAGATCTCTATAAGAAACAACTACAGTTACGTAGACTGACCCACTTGGGGCTGGTAATTGGTAAACTCTCTGAACTACAGACCACTGTGCTGCAGGCAAAGCAGCCCAGAGCGGAGACAGTTAACAAAAGAAAAGGTGTCTTGTTAACCCTGGGATTATTTCCCCTACCTGTCTTCTCCTAAGATAGTATCTGGGTAAGATAAACAGATAGGGCGCCTCCTATCTGCCATTAACAACGATCTTCCCATTGGCCCAGCACCTGGATTTTGTTTTATATTGACCCAAACCCAAACACTGTGTATCTTCAGAAACCCCGCTTTTCCTCATGCCCATAAGTTGATGTTCACAGTTTCTTTGTCTCTCTGTGCACACCCATCAAATACAGGGCAAGGACCCTTACTCAGGGCTCTTGTCTTTTCCCAGACATTAGCCCATCTTTCTGTCTTACTTTTTAAGCCTGCGTCTCACTCTCTTGCTAAGACAAGAGAGAACTTTAGACCCAGAGTCTACGATCTCAACATTCTTTTCTCTAGGACAGCGGTTTTACTGGAAGACTAGTTCAGCATCAACTGGAGGTAAATGAGGCATAGAGGATTATGTTCTAGACTATTTTGGTGGCACTCTCTGTCCAGCCTAAGAATTTGGAGCCTCTCTACTGCATCTGGAGAGGTCTTCTCAGGTTCCTTAAAAGAAAAAGAGGTATTCGATGAGCTGGTTTTAAAATAAAGACAGTTAAAGGGTACTGAGGGAGATGGAAGGAAGGAAGAAGAGAAGGAGAAAGAAGGATGGAGAATCAGTGGGGCTGGGGAGAGATGAGGTCTCTTTTGGCAATTCTGGGCTCAGTGGCAGATGCTGGGAGAAGATAAGAGCTCTCCAGCAAGTGTCTGGTAGAAATGATTCACAAAGCTGCCCCATCTAGGCAGTAGACCCGAGACTCTTAGTCCTTTAACTGAGAGTACCATGACATGAAAAAACAATGCATGATGGGTATATCATTCCATGGGGCCATCACACCTACCTTTCCTTTTTTGTTTTTAATGTTTATTTTTGAGAGAGAGACACAGAGCACAAGCAGGGGAGGGGCAGAGAGAGAGGGAGACACAGAATCCAAAGCAGGCTCTAGGCTCCGAGCTGTCAGCACAGAGCCTGACACGGGACTCCAACTTATGAATCATGAGATCATGCCCTGAGCCAAAGTTGGACGCTCAACCAAGTGAGCCACCCAGGCACCCCACAAGGCACCTATATTTTCTGTACTCTGAGCTGAGCCCCTATCTTGACAGTCAGTTCTCACTTACTACTACCGACTATTTCTATAAGTACCATTTCTTTCTCTTTTTTATATTCATTTGCCTGGAACACACAGCTCATAGTTTGGACTATTTTTCAAAGCTAGGTTTTAAAAAAAAAAGAGAGAGAGAGAATATACAAATTCTCTTCTGGAAGCTTGGAGTGATCACAAGACTTAATAAGTGGTGTCATGTGGTTTGAAGATGTCTGATGAATTAAGATTTGTTCTAGATTTCCCATTGATGTGATGGGAGATTTAAATGAAATAATACATGAAAAGCACTTAGACTATGCCTGGCACATGGTAAGCATTACAGGAAAAGTGCTTGTAGTTTCAAAACTACTACCATCACTACTACTTGAGGGTTAGGTAATAAGCAGCAAAAGCAAATGATCACAGGTGGCACCCTGTGGACTCTCATGTTTCCCAGACCACATTTCAGAGGGCCTGTGGGAGAGTGGCAGGTATCAAGGGTATGCCCTGGAAGCTCCCGAAGGGATTGTGAACAAAGAACTTTCAAATACACAATACAGCATTAGTGACTCTGGTCACCGTACATTCCCATCATGGATCTATTTTATAGCCAGAAGTCCTACTTTCTATGCTATTTATGGAAAGGTTCCCCCTCCTATTGGGAATATGCCAACACACCTATCCGTCCATTCCATGCAGAATGCCATTGCAGTTACAGCACCACCTGGCACGATCCCTCCTCTATTTAGTCACACCGCCCACCTCTATGGATTTTGGACCAACTGAGACGTTGGAACTGAATCACAGTATCCACTTTATCAGTAGTGAAATTATAGAATATGACTGAGATCTGAGGCCAAACTCTTTTCAATGACCTCTTCCCCTCTCCACTTAAACGTAGACCTTGCTACACATGTGTAAGCATGGGGTGGGGGGCGGGCATTGTCTGCACAGGGGACTCCTGCAGTCACGTGGATGAAGGATCTGGAATGTACCTCAAACCCTATCAGATGGATGGACAAGAGGCCCAATCCAGGTGTACTTAACAGAAGAAGGGATAGAGGGAGGTGTCCGTGGTGCTGATCCAGAGACACGGCCACGTCTTTTAGTCTATGTGCGGCCGAAGTGAGCATTCGGCCATGTGTCTTTTAATCTTGCCCATCAGGTAAGTCCTTTCTCCTGGCGTGGAAAATGTGTAAGAGCAATGGCTCTTCCCAGCCAGCAGGAGAACTGACAGCTCCTGCCCCGCGGACCAAATCAGTATCTCTTACTCTACATGCACATCATCTGTGAGGAAACGTTGCAAAGGAAGCAATAAAATATATTCAAGTTCAAAACCATCCAATCAGATTATTACATATTTTTGGAAAGCCCAAACAGTAGAAATTACTTTTTCTACCTCTGGGCCTTCCTACCCAGTCCTAAACATTCAAACGAAAAGAGTCTATGTCATGTTCATTACAAGCGTCTAAATTATCTCACAGGTCTTGGGCACACAAGCATTTTCTTTTTCACTTTTCATTTTGAACTGAAGGAAAGAATCATTGCTGCTTATTACATCTTTATGGAGGTGTAATCGACACAATAAAGGACGTATATTTAAAAAGTACAATTTGATGACGTCCATAAAACAATCACCACAATTAAGCCCATTGTCCCAAAAGTTTTCTCATGCCTTTTATAGTCCATCGTTCATCCCCCAGGAACAAGTGATCTGCTTGCTACCAGTGTAGATGAGTTTGTATTTCATAGAAATGGTCTCATACAGTTTGTAATCTCTCTTCGTCTGGCTTTTTTCATTTAGCGTAATTATTTTTTTACCCCTCCATGTAGTTACATGTATCAGTTTTTCATCTTCTTTATTGCTGAGTAGTTTTTCATGATATGCATGTATCACAGTTTGTTTATTCAGTCACCTGCTGCAGGACATTTGGATTGCTTCCAGTTTGTGGCTCTTACAAATTAAACCACTGTGAATACTCACATTCAAGTCCTTGTGTGGACATATGCTTTTGTTGCTTTGGGGTAAATATCCAGGATCGCTGGATCATTGTATAGTAAGTATATGTTTAACATTTAAGGAAACCGGCAAACTGTTTTCAAAATTGGCTGTTTTTTTTTTCTTTTCATTTGAACAAGTGGAAAGAAATCTTTGGTGTTTTGCATTTCACAATTGAGCCTTCTTTGCATTTTTTTCTTTTATTTCCTAGGAAATGTTTCTCTTCATTTTTTTTAAGTCTTCTGATTTCTGGGATTTTTGCCTCAGTTATTACATTCTGGCCCTTCTACTGGCCTGTTTGTCATCTGAAAAATAGGGAAAAGTCACTGACTTGGGAATCTTGGTTTCAGAGACTTAGTGTGAAAATTAATGGAGATTTCAGGAAGTTTTCAAACAAAACACCTCACCTGTGGTGGGCCTAGATTTACTACCTACCTTTGTGAGCGGAGGCAGGATTATGTTGTTTGAAAGTCAGGGATGGGACCCTGCGTGGGAAAAAACAAAACAAAAGAAGCTTTGTGCCTTTCGACTGCACCGTGATCTCCTCCGCAGCCCACCCACATTTGTTCCAATTCTTCTAGATGTCAACCACGAGAAAACTTATTTTGCTCCTCAGAGCCCTCAGTGACATGTGGGAAGAGAAAGGAGGCATTTTTTAAAGCTTAAAAATATTCTCGCAAAATGGGGAGAACATCTTTAAAGGACGACCTGGGAACTGGAAGGGGTAGGAGCCCAGCGCACCCTGGAACGGGCGTCCGCCATGGGACCTCAGTTTCTGACTGGCTTGAGCCATTCGAAAGCACAGGAAGCCTTCCTAAGCTTAGTTTCCTCTGTGATTTCTGAGAAATTTTAGAATACAAATTCACCAGGAAGATGGATGTCTGAATTACAGGCCCCAAACAAACACGGCCTCTTAGTCCCAGTGCTCTTGCTGTTGGGAAGAAAAGCTCATTTACCGAAGTCTCTGAAGTGTGAAGGCAAGCTTCTGGCCTCCCTCCCCTGCGTGGCCGCTTCCCTCCAGGCCCTGCACAGGCCCCCTGCTTGGGAAAGCAAGGCAAATGAAGGCTGATGCCTGGAGTGTGAGGGAGGTTGTCCGAGGCCTGGGGAGATCAGGCAACAGGATGGGGCCTGTCTGCCAGAGGGGAACGGAGTTCGGACAGCCGGCTGGAGAGAGGAGGAAAGGACTTTGTGTTTACTCTGGCTGTCACTCACAATTAGTGACTCAGAGATGAAGGGAACAGTCAGGAGGAGACAGAGCCTCTCAGCAAATGGAGCCCTGAGAGGTGGGTCACTTGTCCCCTTCCTCACTGCCCTCCTCACCAAACCTGCCTCCCAGCTGCCACCACCCAGCTTCGCCCAGCCTTGAAATGCTCAGGTCTGTCTTCAAAGGGCGGCAGGTGTTTGCCAAATTCATTCTCCTCCTGCCCAGTTATTTTGAAAATTTTGCCTGGTGTGGGCAGAAGCCCATTTGTTTATCTGAAGACATTTGCTCTTTCTCTGCCCAACCCCCACCTCGTAACAACGGCGAAATCATGAAAAACCCCGTCTTCTCCAGTTTCAATCTGATCCTTGTAGTAATGCTAATAGACAACTTCACGACACTTATTATCACTGCACACACACTATTCCTTGTCGTATCACATTGTCATTAGAGGTAGCAAGTAGGTGAGAATGTCCCAGAAACATAAGGACACATGTCTCAAAGCAAGGACAGTATTTCGTCATCTAACCTACTGCAGGCCGGCTGGCCTAGCATTGGCAATTTGGTTATACCCAGTAGACACATATTTGAATATACACATATGTTATGAATGAACACTCTGTGTGCCTGCCTATCTATACTTTTATCTAGATTGCATATTGATACAGATATGGGGGTGGGTAGGATTTTAAGATGGGCTGAACTTCCTGGCTCCCTGGTGCATATGCGTTTTATAACCCCAAGCCCGTGAACATGGTTTCACTATTGATTAGATGGGACAGTTGTCTTTAAGAAGGGAAGATTTCCCAAGTGGGCCTGACCTGTTCACATGAGCCCCTCAACTCTGGGTCTAGAGGTTGGAGTTCAAAGTCAGGAAGATTCAAAGCATGCCAAGGATTCCATAAGAGGGAAGACTTTCTGCTGAAGAGAGGATGTGGTGAGGAGTGTGGGCCGCCCCTCTGAATGAGAGCGGCCTCGGCTGATAGGAAGGTTCAGTCCTATGACTCCTAGCAGGACCTGAATCCTACAGACTTCTGACCTACAGACTGTGTGTTATTTAATGGGCATGACCACTGAAGCTGTTAAATGCATGCATGTGTTGTAAGGTAGTAGAAAAATATATACATATATACATATGTATATACTGTATTTTTAATTTCAGCTGTGTTCCTGGGATACCGTTCCGAAAGATAAAGTCATTTGAGTTTCTCTTTAAACCCACCAACATATGAACTCATTTTATTTCTCTAGTTCGATGGGCGGAAGTTGGTATTTATTAAGCAAGCTCTTGGGAAAACCTTCAGGTTATATGACTGTTCGTGACCCATTACACTGAAAATCCCTTCCTGTTAACACTGCTGGGAATGCCTAGCATAGCTGGGTCTGTGCACTTTTCTAACTTCTTCTAAAGCTTCCCAGGCTGTATTGGTCAAGATTCAACCAGAGAAGGAGAGCTCATGAGCAGGCCCAAGCCCCAAGCTTGTGACCAAGCCATTAGCCACAGGCAGAACTTTTTTTTTTCCTCGCTGGCTCTCTCTCAGAAGCCTCAACCCTGTTTTTAAGGACGTCTGACTGATTAACTAAGGCTGACTCAATTTATCCAGGATAATCTTCCTTACTTAAATGCAACTGTTTGGAGTCATTAATCACATCCTCAGAATCCCCATTTGGCAACATCTAGATTAGCATTTGAATGTTTGGGGGTTGTAGCCTGGAAAAATTGACCCAGCCAAACCATCACTCCCTCAGATATTAGCCATCACTTAGCTCAGATATTAGCTCCAGCCTCCTGAATTTTATTTTCCTCTTCTTAAAACATCTTCATCTATTGTTCTAAGTGCCGGCCTCCAAAATGGGTTGGGAAGTTTTCCTTTCTTTTTAATTTTCTTAAAGAGTTGTGTGATATTGGTATTATTTCTTCCTCAATTGGTGACTAGAAATCACTGGTAAAGCCACCTGCGTCTGGCATTTTCCTTGTAGAAGCTCTTTTTAAATTTCAATGTCAATGTTTTTAATAGACACAAGGCTCTTCAGACTTTTGACTTCTTTTAGTGTCGCTATTAGTAATTCTGTCTGCCAAGGATGTATGCATTTCATCTACATTGCCACATTCTTGACACAGAATAATTCGTAGTATTCCTTAGTAACTTTTTAGTATCTCTATGTTTTGTAGCAATATCCCCTCTTTTATTTCTGATAGTGCTTTCTCTTCCTCTGAGTTCTACGAGAGGTCCATTAAGATAGACAGGATCCGTCAATTTTATGGATCTCTTCAAATGACCCACTCTTGGTTTCTTTGCTTTTCTCTATGGCGTGACTGTCTTCCATTTCACTGATTTCTGCCCTTTACTATTTCTTTCCTTCTGCCTTCTTAAAGTGTAATTGCTCTTATTTTCTACCCTTTTGGAAGATGAAACTACATCATTGATTTTATAACATTCTTCTCTATAGCTGGGATTCCACCTAAGGACTTCTTTGACTGACATTAGGTTCTGATTGTCATTAGTTCAGCTCTTCCACAATTTCCTTTTGGATTTTTTCATTGACTTGTGAGTCATATAGAAGTGTGTTGTTTACTTTCTAAATACTTGGATATTTCCCATGTATCATTTTGTTGAACTTTTAATTTAGTTCCATTGTGGTCAGATAATATATTCTACGTGATTTCAGTCCCTTTCTGTTTATTGAGATTTTTAGAAGCCCAGCATATGATGTATGCTGGTAAATGGTCCCCAGGCACTTCTAAGGACTGTGTGTCCTTCAGTTTTAGGGTGAAGTTTTCTCTAAATAGGTAGTTGGTTAAATTATGTGATAGTATTGCAAATTCTCTACACATTATTTTTATTCAACTGTTCAAACAGTAACTAGATAAGAGTCATAAAATCTCCAACTATAAATATAGATTCATCCATTCCTTTTTTTAGTTCTGTGATCTTGCTTCATGTATTTTGAACTGCTGTTCATAGAAGCAAAATGATTCAGGACCCCTCTCTTGAACTGTACTTTTAATGTTAATGCAGAGACTTTGACTTTCTTATCACTGCTATTTACATATCCGTAATTACTCACAGTATACCTTGCTTTAATATTATAATTCCTTGTATCTAATCTAAGGATCTTACGACAAAATATTTTCATTTACCCTCTTCCAGTCACCTATTTTATTTCTACATAAGTTTTTACCCTACAATACATTATTATTGTTCTTTGTCTTTTAAACATTATGAATGAGGGAAAAAACTTTTTTATTTACCCTCATATTCATCATTTCTAGCAATCTCTGTTCCCTTGTGTAAATCCAGGCTGAACTCTGGCATTGTTTCATTTTTCCCTTCGTTCTGAATGACTTCCTTTAGTGCAGGTCTGCTGGCAGTAAATTCCCTCAGCCTTTGTTGATCTGAAAAGTCTGTATTTCATCTTCATTTTTAAAAGATGCTTATGCTGGATATATAGTTCTAAGCTGACTGTTTTATTCTTTGGGCACATGAAAGATGCTGTTACATTGGCTTCTGGTAGCATTGTGTTTGATAAGACATAAGTAGAAATTCTTATCTTTAGTCTCTATATGTATTTTTCCTCCTGCTTCTTTTAAGACTTACTCTTTATCTTGATTTTTATCAGTTTGAATATGATGTGTCTATGTGTAGTTTTCCTTGTGTATAACCAGCTTGGATTTGGTGAACTTCCTGAACTTCTGGAGAATTTCAAATATTGTACTTTTCAGTTCCTGAATTTCCCTTTAGTTCTTCTAGAAAATAGTTTTCATTTCTTCCCTGAGATGACCCATCTGTTCATTCATTCAGTCTGTCTTTTTCTTTATTTCCCTAACTTCATTTATATAAACTTTGAAGGTCCTTGTCAGCTAATTCCAGCATATGTATTTTCCATGGATGTGTTTCTCTTTACTGTTTCTTCCTCCTGGTAATAGCTCACATTTTCCTGCCTTTCTGTATGTCTCAAAGATGTCTATGTTCTTGGACATTGTGGCTGTTATGTAGTTGAGAGTTTGCATCATGTTGGCTTTCAAAACACACACACACACACACACACACACACACACAGACATTGAGCCAACAATTCCTTTACTGAAGACGTAGCTTGATCTTATTAAATCTTGATTTTAGCCTTTATTTGGATGGGTATAGAGTATCTCCACTCTTACTTCGTGGCCTTTATAGGATCGCAGCTGAATTTTCAGGTGCACAATGAGATCATTCCACTCTGGCTGGTTGGAATTCCAAACGTTACCTATCTCTGTCATCTCCAAAATCTGTTCATCTTGACAGTGAATTGAATCTCTGCTCACCTTATAGCCCATATCTGTTCTCTGCCAAGCCTTGTGGGGTCTTATTCTGCTTATGTACATTTTAGTCTTTGACCAGACTGAGTGGGGTTCCTGCGCATATTTCTTGGGTTCCTCCTCTGTACAACTCCCTCTTCTCTGCTTCCCTGCTCAGCAAATTCCAGTTACCTCCAAAGCTCTGATTTTCAGTTTGTGTTTCCTTTGCTCAGGGAGATAACTGATCTCTGCTTATCCTCTCTCCCCTATGCTACCATTTGGACGTGCCATCAGATGCCTCAGACACGAGGATGCATGTGGGGTTCACTTCATGTGTTTTTCCCTTTTTTTCAAGGATCACAGATCTGCATTGCCTGTGGTCCAAAGTCTTACATATTTCTTTATGTATTTTGTACGGTTTTAGAGCTGTTTATACCATGAGTATAAGTCTGACACCCATTATTCTATCATGGTCAGAATCAGAAATTTTCTTTAGTTGTGTTAAACATTTAAAATGTGTAGTTTCTATCAGATTATTATATCATAAATGTAGTTCTTTAATCATGGTGAATGATTTCCTCCTGTATATTGTAATTTGGGATTGTGAGCTAATCATTAACAGAACTTTGCCTGTGAGAATTCTATAGAGTACAAGCCGAGGACATATTGTTCAGATTAATTTATTTTCTTTTCTTCCAATGGCGAGGAGTATTACTATATACTTACACACTGATTTCTTGTATCGTTTTGTTAAAACATTTTTTTTAACTCTAAAGCCCAAGTCAGAGACAAGACCATGTTCTTAGTCTCAGTTGAAGGATTTTCTTTTTAGTCCCCCACCCAAAGCTAGTGGAGGGATAAAAGTGATTTTCCCCCCTAGGTTACCCTTTCAGTTAAGGCAGATTTTGGAGCCTATCAAAGACCGTAGCTTTATTCTAGGGTCTTGGTTCTGCCTCTCATGGACCTAAGGCTTTATCTTCTTTCCCTACCTTTCCATCACAGCCAATTCTTTAGGTCAGTCCTGAGGCAAGACCAACTACTCTCCTCACTGCCAGGCATCTGTGGAAGCCACAAAAATAAACTCATGCCCTTACATCTCTGGTATCTAGTTTTCTTAGTTTCGGACACTTGCGAATTTCCAAGTGCTTAGTAATGCAATTCAAAGATGTTATATTTGCCAACATTTCTGAATGTTTTTAACGGGAGGAGCTTTAGACTTCTCATTCCACAACATTGCTAAAACTAGAACTTTCTTTTATATATTCTTTAAAAGTTAAATATGGTTTAAAAAATTAAATATGGTAAGTTACTTGCATGGTCTGGCCAATGTTAATGATCTCAGCATGCTCAGTCTTCTGTAATTATTCAAATTATTGCCAATTGCCTTCTTTTAAGCTTAGGAGAATAATTTATTATTAACATTTCCCCCAATCCAACCAGTCAAAATACTTGTGACTTTCCTGTGCATACAATCCCTCTGAACATAGCCAACTTACAGCCTTATTGCAGAGACACAGAATCTCAAATGAAATATCCATCTCATCCACTTAATGGGTGTCTGGAGTCTTTGGTTTTTGAATAATGTAATGAGGTAATATAAGACTAGGAGTAAAAATACAAAACCAAGAATAAGGAAACTAGGAATGCTGAATAGGCTTTTTTTCTTCCCTGTATTTAAGCAAAGCTGATCTTAAATGAATTCAGGAAGTTTTAATTCCCTCTCCATCCAGCACCATTATTTCATTACTTAATATATACTTGTGGCATAGATTAGGTTTCTGGTACTTCTGTGCCAGAGTCAATATTTCCCTGGAAAATGTATTTTGAAAGCATGATTTCTTTTTATTTTGTATATCCATAATTATCAAATATCCAAAAAAAAAGGGAAACTCAAAATATAGGATAAGAAACAAGAACAAGGGGCAGTTGGGAGGCTCAGTTCGTTAAGCACCCAACTCTGGGTTTCAGCTCAGGTCATGATCTCATGGTTCATGAGGTTGAGCCCCACATCAGTCTCCATGCTGGCTGTGCTGGACCTGCTTAGGACTCTCTCTTTCCCTGTCTCTCTGCCCCTCCCCACTCATGCTTTCTCTTTCCCTCTCTCAAAATAAATAAATAGCCTTTAAAAAAAAACCCAAGAACTTACTTAAAACACAAACATTGGTAGGAAATGTTTTTTCCTTTAATTCTAACCATGTGGCTCATAAAATCATGCTTCTCACTCTCCCCAAAATATTTGATATGCTATTACATTCATTTTATAAAAATCTCAGTCTAATAAATGGACTACAACATTACTTATCATCTTTGGTAGTTGGGAGTTTGAGTTTATATCAGTTAGGATTGCCTTGAGCTGTCCAACAGCAAGTTTGGGGATACCGGGTCTGAGGGGGACACAGCCACTCAGTTCTTCAGTCAGAAGGATGTTCCTTCTATGTCCTACTCTATCATCCTTAGCATATGCTTTTTGTCTCTGTATTTACATGTCCACTATTTGCTTGAAAGGGCTTTTAATATGAAATTACTGGGCCAGAGGGTATGGATTTTTTGAGTCTCTTTTTATATTCTTTCAGAAGGTTTGTACTATGTCTGTTTTACTAAGATACAATGCAATTGGATTCACATTTAAGATTCTGTTCACTTCAGCTTCTCCAACGTGGCACATCATAATTACGGTGACTAGATGTAGATATTGTGGTCTTAAATTGGCTCCTCAGTGCACAATGCATGTATAATACATTGTTTTATTTTTGTGAAACACATTACATAGGGCCCCAAGCTCCCATTCATTATACTGGCAACGATCCAACATTAATCATTCTGAAGGAACTTCAGCCCCTCCTGTGGTTACACAAGAGTCTTAGAAGTGTTACTGACCAGTCAGCGGGGGGCCAGGACTTGAATTCAGGCAGACGGTTTCTAGCACCAAAGCTTTTAAACATCATACTATGTCACAGGTCCAAGACAAAATGTAAGTAACATATATCATATGATGTAGAGTTATTGACACGGACAATGCACAATCAATGTCCTCATTAAGTTAAAAGGATAAATTCGTAATATGATGCAGAACAAGTAGTCACACACAGGAAGCAAGTGGAAATACTACTCGAAATAGAGAACGCAACAGGTCGGATAAAGAAAAAATGGAGAGGTAAAGAACAAACAGTCTAGAACAGAAGGTGACAAACAATGGTCCCTGGGTAGAGTCTAGCCGCACTGGACGTTTTATTGGAAAAAAATGTCAAGCACGAGAAAAGATGTCCTATGTCATTAGTCCTTAGGGAAATGTGAAATGGAATCATGATGAGACAATATATTATCTACATGCCTATTAGAATAACTAAAATAAACAATACGATGTGGTGGGATGGCTTCCTTACCCCTCCCAGGCTGGACGTGGAGTTAAGTGGACAGAAGCCTCCAAACAGGCCTCACATGCCTCACCTCTGATTTCATTTGTCCCACCTCCCTGCCTCTCCAGTGTCTTCTTCTCCCACTTCTCCTCTCTCTGTGCCTCAGTCTCTTGCCTGAAGAAAGGGGTTGAACACTCAGGGAGGCTATCTGAGGAGGGGCAAGGGCTCTCTGTGCCTCAGTCTCTTGCCTGAAGAAAGGGGGTGAGCACTCAGGGAGGCTATCTGAGGAGGGGCAAGGGCTGCTCATTCCCCTCCCCTCCAGGGGCTCCAGCCAGGGCCTGGGGAAGGAAGGAGTTTACTCTGTGCTGTTTCGCTTTAGACACACTTCCTGACCCCTTCCTCTTTCCCACTGCTGTCCATAGTGAGTAGGAGGGAGGTGCAGTGTCCCATCCCTGCCCCCAGGTCTGTGTTTACTTGGGTTTTAAATGACTGGTGGCATAAAACCCTAAAGAAATCACATCTTTCCACAGTGCCACACAGCACATTGAGGGATGGTTCCAAATGCTGGCCAGGATGTGGAGAACTGGATGCGCAGATATTGCTGCTGAGAACTCAGAATGACACAGTCACTCTGGAAGACAGTTGGACAGTTTCTGAAAAAGCAAAATACATATTTAGCATTGACCCAGCAACCATCCTCCTGAGCATTTACTCCAAAGAAATGAAAGCCTATGTCCATACAGAACCTTGTACATGAATATACACAGCAGATTTATTTGTAAAAGCTAAAAATTGGAAACAACTCAAATGTCCTTATAAAGGCAAATTGTTAAGCCCACCGTGACACTGCTGTAGCCAAAAGGAACAAACCGTCGATACATGTAATAACTTGAATGCATCTCAAGGGCATTGCGCTGAGTGATAAAAGGCGATCTCTCAAAGTTACGTACTATGCGATTCCATTATAGAATATCCCTGAAATAACAAATTAGAGATTGAGAAGAGATGGGGGTTGGTAGAAGATGAATTTGGCTATTCAGGGATCTTTGTGGTGCTGGAAGTCTTCTGCATCGTAACTGTGGCAGTGGTTATATGATCTACACACACGAAATAATTGCACAGGACTACACACACACGTACATGCAATGAATACATATAAGACGTGAAACCTGAATAAACTCTGGATTGAATCGATGTCAGCTTCCTGCCTTGGTTGTTACACTACAGTTTGGTAAGATGTTACCTTTGTGGGGAATCCGTGGGCATACCCGAGCCCTCTCTGCACTGTTTTTGCAACTTTCTATGAGTCTATGATTATTTCAAAATTAAAAGTTAAGATGTTTCTTAAGATTAAAAAAGCTATTAACCAGAAAAAGAAATTGATGGATTGGTTTTCATCAAGCATCAATAGGAGAGTAAAAAGGCAACCTACAGATTAGGAGAAGACAGTTGGGATGAATCCAACCCACAAAGTTCCATGTCCAAAATATATAAAGAACTTCCATTAATCTGTAAGAAAATGGCGCGCCTGGGTGGCTCTGTCAGTTCAGCGACTGACTTCGGTTCAGGTCATGATCTAACAGTTCGTGGGTTCAAGTCCCACTTTGGGCACTGACAGCTCAGAGCCTAGAGCCTGTTTTGGATTCTGTGTCTCCCTCCTCTGCCCCTCCCCCACTGGTGCTCTGTCTCTCAAAATTAAATCAACATCATGGTGGGGGGCACTTGTGGGGAGAAGCACTGGGTGTTATATGGAAACCAATTTGACAATAAACTATTAAAAATTAAAAAAACATTTTTTTAAAGAAAGACAAAGAGCAAACTTCCCAATTAAACATAGGCAAAATAACTGAGCTGCCACTTCACAAAATAGGAAATCCAAATAACATCAAGTATATGAAAAGAAGCACAACATTAGTACCATACAGGGAAATGCAAAGGAAAGCCTCAGTAAGATACCACTCTGTGCTTACCAGAAGGACTAAAATTAGAGAGACTGATTAGAACCAAGAATTGTTAGGAACATGAAACAACTTTCTTGCTGCCGTATAATTGGCCAATCCTGTTAGATCACTGGTTGGCATTATGTCATCCAGCTAAATGGCCGCCTACCCAATGACTCAGCAATTCCACTTCTAGGTGTATGTCTAAAAGAAATGAATGCATAAGTCTACCAAGAACAATAGATGGATAATGAAATTGTGGTCTATTCAATGAAATAATGTAGAATAGTGAGAACAAATGAATCACTGCAATATGAAATATCATGGGTGAATCCCAGAGAAGTAACATGGAGTGAAAGAAGCCAGTCATAAGACAGCACATACCAAATGTTTCCATGTTTATGAAACTCAAAGAGTCATGAAAGTTGGAATAGAAGTTATCTCTGGGGGAACTTGGGTGGCTCAGCTGGTTAAGCATCTGACTCTTGGTTTTGGCTCAGATCACAATCTCATGGTTTGTGAGATGGAGCCCCGTATCGGCGCTGACAGCACAAAGCCTGCTTGGGATTCTCTCTCTCCTTCTAGCTCTCTGCCCCTCCCCCACTTAAGTGCGTGCTTTCTCTCTCTCCCAAAATAAATAAACAAACTTAAAAAAAAAGTAACCTCAAGGACCAGGGGGAGGGGTATGAGCTGACCTTACTGAGGCATGAGAAGTCTTCTGTGATGTTGGAGATGTTCCACATCTTGATCTCGGAAGTGGCCACACAGATTACGAAACGTACATAAAAATTCATCCACTCCTATTCTTGAGATGAATGTTAAACTTCAACAAAAAATGTTTTTCTAAGTAAGTATTATATAACAATCTTTGAGAAATAAAATCTAGCTCTAATCTTTAGAAATACAAATTAACCCATTTTAATTTAACCTTGAATGTGAAATTAGAACGTTTTGAAATTCCTCTTCACATCTGTTAATTACAGGATGCATTTTTTCAAAAAACAAAACAAATTCATTCAAACAAAGCAGCCATAAACACGTTTCGGTCTCTCCCAAAAGTTTATATTTAGGGCCTTTCAGACTGCAGGAACTGAATTCCGGTTCGTATTTGAAAGTCTTTCCTCTGCCAGGTGCAGGATCTTCCTGTTTGCCGCTGTTAACTTAAAGTTGCTAAATTCAGATACTTCCAAACTGTGTTTCTCTAGCGATCACCCTTCTTTCTACAGATGGGGGTGATTAAAACTGAGCTTGTCTGCTGCCACTAGCCTGCAGATGTCAAAGTTGACAACGAAAGGGGTTTGGAAACAAGATATTTAATGGGGTCAGGGAAAGCATGTCTTCCACTAGGAATTGTGCTAAATTTTATTTAAGCTAGATGAAAGATTCATTTTTGAGGTTTGCTGGGACCAGTGATATTTGATGGTATTTCACCTCTTTGTAGTGTAGCATGTGGGATGGTTCTAAGGATTTCTCAGAATAATTTTCACCAGGATCCATTCTTGAAAGTTTTTGTGTGCTTTCATTAAAAAAAAAAAAAAAGCCAAAATCTTTTGTCCATGTCAATCACACCTAAAATAGTTCTGTATCCAAAAGTCAGAAATAATTTTATAATGAAAAAGGAAAGGTGAGGGATGCCTGGGTGGCTCAGTTGGTTGAACGTCCGACTTTAGCTCAGGTCATGGTCTCACGGTTTGTGAGTTCGAGCCCTGCATCAGGCTCTGTGCTGACAGCTCGGAGGCTGGAGCCTTCTCCGGATTTTGTGTTCTCTTTCTTTCTCTGCTCCTCCCTTGCTTGCACTCTTTCTGTCTCTCACAAATGAATAAACGTTAAAAAAAATTTTTTTAAAAAGGAAGGGTGAACTTTGCCACAGTGGACACCTATGGCTTTGTCTTCACAGCATGTCCATCCTCCCACTACTGCCCCGCAGTTCCCATTCCTGATCTGCCCACCATTCTACCCTCTCGATCACATTTGCTTGTTCCAAGAATAGCATCTGAGTATTTATTTGTATGTTTGTTTGTTTATAGTTATTTCTGCATTGGGATCTAGAGAGTTAATGTTTCTTTCCAGTGGCACAGTTAATAAGAAATAATCCTCAGGAGTTGTCAGTGGCCATTTCTTGTCAAAGGGCCCTATAAAGATGAGCATATGCTTGAGATCTTGGAACAGCCCTTCCTCATCAGGCCCAGGACTCCAGGACCATTGCCATGTGCTAAAACTTTTATGATCTGGGGACATGGGATAGTAAATTGTCAGTAGGAGACCAGGATTCAGCAATGGCTGCATCTCTCCATTTCTTTGAGATTAATTTTATGTTATGAGGGGGAAAAGGATAAATGAATGGATGTGATTTTTCTTGCACCACCACATAAAAATTTTGCTCACTTACTACTTTGAAATATTTTTTCAGAGAGTAGACAAAGCTTCGAATGAAAAAGGAGAAGCCTCGGGGTGCCTGGGTGGCCCAGTGGTTGAGCGTCCAACTCATGACTTCAGCTCAGTTCATGATACCAGGCTCCTGCAAACAAGCCCCAAGTTGGGCTCCATGTTGGGTGTGGAGCCTGCTTGGGATTCTCATCCCTTTTCGTCTTGATGCTCTCCCCTGCTTGTGGGCTCTCTATGTCTCTCTCTCTGTCTCTCTGTTTCAAAGTAAGTAAGTAAGTAAATAAATAAATAAATAAGAAGCCAGAATAAGCTTTACCACCATCAGTCTTCATGGACATAAAGGAGGCAGGCTATCCTGCCAGGTTCATGTCAATGGTGCTTCATAATAGATGAACTTTTTAATCTGTCTCCTCCTAAGACTGTGGGGAGGGTGACCCCAGGTGATCCCAGGGCAGATATCCCTTTGAAACAATTAAAGGATGGCTGAATCACCAGAAGAGAATAGAGAAAAAATGGAGGGTATCCTCAGACTTACTCAATGGTATCTTGAGTAGGAAAAGTACTGAATTCTGTCCAAATCCTTTGCTGATTGATGTCTGTTAAGTTCCAAGCCTTCTCCTTGTGATCTTCTTAGAGGAACCCATTATTTCACTTGGTACCTAGGTAAGGGAAAGGATCTTCCTCTGGCCTTTAGCCAAAAATTTCCCTGAAATACTCCGATGTCATCTGCTGGAAGTCTGAGTTAATTCAGAATTCTTATGGACAAGCAATATGAAGAAGAGTAAGCAAGTTGAGTATCTGTGAGACATGCATGAATGCACTTTTGTTGCTCAGTCCCTGAGATCTGTGTCTGGTGGGCAGTAGGTACTTAATGACATTTGTTGAATGGATGAATGAATGGGTTAATGCTGAAACATGGACCAATAGTCTGGTTATTTCCCCCCCCCTGCCCTTTTTTTTCATTTGCATTTGGTGATCTACATAATTTTTTAAAATATGCAGTGGTTTGAAAAGTTTTTCTAAAAGTCATTAGAAAAACTCCACTTTTGCCCATTAAAAGGAAAAAGATGTGAGTGGCATCCATTAGGACCTTACAGTTAAAATTCTTGCACCCCTAATGGCCATCCATGGGACCACACTTCAGACTTAGAAATTGACCAAGTTAGAAATAGGACCGTATTTTCAAGAAAAAAAAATTATATTCTGGACATTGGACCCAGCCAAGCTCTTTGGCAGGATTTGTATGTTTTTTGATTGCCACCAAGAAGGGACAGATTATCTCTATTTTTGAACAAACTCTCTGCAAATTTAAAGAGTGAGGTCAATGTTCACAACATAAATTAGTAGAAGCAGCCTTTCACAGCTCACGTTTAAGAACAGGAAAGTCTAGGGTGGAAGAGCACCCCACTCTAAAGACTTTTGGAAAGAGCTTATGTTTAGTATGGGTTCTGGGATAGGGAGATGGGGGCACCGTCAGCTCCAGCAATCTCTCCAGAAAAAGATGCTGGCATAGACACGCAGGCATGCCCTGGGATGGCCCCTCCCCATCCCCCACTTTGCCCTTTCCATTCTCCCTGGGTCTTTTTTTGAAGGTAAAAAACAAAATCATATTCTTTCTGTAATACACCTCAGATTCTCTGGGTAATTACTATGGATGTGAGCCAGGAGCCTGAGGAGGAAGGCTAACTAACATACAAAATTCTGAAAAGCCCAGGCCAGAAATACAACAGGCTGAACCCAAGCATGCATGTCTATTCCCTAACAGACCCATTAAAGTGAGAGGTAAAGAATAAAAAGTCCATCAGTTCATAAGGACAAAGAGAACGGGAGTTCAGTCCAACGAAGCTAGAGATGACATACATGTCCATAAATTCCCAAAGGCTAAGAGTGAAATGGTTACCCGGCAACTGGCTTAACTAACCAGGTGAATCTTAAAGCGGGCACTTCGGATGGTGAAGGCGATAAGAAACAAGTGAACTTCCCTCACAGAGTCAAAGAAGAGGCAGGAATTACACCCTCCCAGGCACCTGGGAACTAAAAGAGAGTGGGGAGGGGTCGCCAGGAAGTGCAGCTCATGTCATGTTGTCCAGCAGACCTCCTGGACACTCACGTTACCGTGGCTGAGGAAGTCATGAGAGGATCACGGGAGGGCAGTCAGCTTAGGCTGGGGGCTCCAGAGGTCCCCGGTAGGGACAGTCCTCTGAATATGCTTGTGTGACAATCTGAACCCTCACCGGGTTAACATTTTAGGTGGTAGGAGAAAGGAGTTTATGATAGCCCACATTTTGGGGTAAAGAGGAACACGTCCAGTCATGGGAAACCCGAGAAGAAGGGATTGGATATTTATAAAGGAAAACCCTCCAAACTCATAGCTACCCTCAGAGAATAAAAGGCAGGCGTCCTGAGTGGCCCTGATTTACTTTTTAGTGACATGCAAGAAATTGGCTTCTTATTGTCTTTTCAGAGATTCATATCCCACTCTCAGGGGAGGTGGGGTATGACAGCCCAGCTGATGCCCACCTGGCGTACCCAACCGCCACCGCTGCCATCACTGCAACCAGTGGGTTCTGTGGGCAAACCCCCTAGTTGCCCTTGGGGGTGGCAGCAGGCCCACCATGCAGCAGCCTGAGAAATTAACCCCCCAGTTCCCAGGAATGGGATCTAGGAGGCTCTATGTCTTTCCTCCTGGAAATACTTGGCTTTTTCCCTGGCACTTTTCCATCAAGCCTCCTGAAACAAAGAATTACTCAAAGGAGAAACCACTCCTTACTCTGGATTCAGGGATAACTTCTACAGTAAGATTTATGAACCTCTTATCTTGGTGTTCTCTATTTTGGCTTGGCTTCCAGACTTTGAACTTTCCAAGTTGACCATATCCCAAGGCTTTTGTTTGGTTTGCAGTAATGTCTGTGAGTTTCGCCCTTACCCATGTTCATCAATTTCTTTAAATTTTAAAATTTTGTTAATTAACTAGTAGGCCTATTGAAGACTTGAGGATTTGGAATTCCCAAATCTATGGGGACACTCTGAGCAGAATGGGCAGCCTACCATAAAATAGCACAGAAAATTGGCTATGAGAACTTTTATTTCCAACCAAATCACTGCACTTTTTTCTGCAATAGCTGTGTCTTAGGTCAGGATAGCTAGACTAGAGTCTGAGAAAGCAAATTGGATGCATGCATTTTATTGGGGGAGCCTTAGGAGAAGGGGCTGGAGGGAAGCAAAAAGAGGCAAGGGAAGTGACTCAGCAAGAATATAGTCCCAGGTGAGGTCCAGCCATGGCCTGAACCTCAGCCAGCTCTGGAGCATGTATTTTACCCCAGCCTTGTCCCACCTTGAGGCAAGGGGATAGTGTTTTATAGCCTTTTTAAAATAATTGACCCCCTGAGAGTGGAGAATCAACCTTCCAGTCACCTCTGAGTAAGGAGACCTTGTCAGTCAAGGATAAATCTAAGATCACAGAGAGAAAAGTCCTGAGAAGGAGTTTGGGAGGCCAAGGGCCTGTGGCCCTGGAGGTTGGCCAGAGAAGAGAGGTGATGCGTGGCATGTGAGGCAGTCGGGATGTGATTCCATGTGAGGAGGGCGTCATTGGAGGGCTGTGGGCAGGCGAGATAAACCATTGGATGTACATTTCAGAAGGTTCACGTCTGGGAGTGTTAGGAAGGCAACTATAGAGCAGGAAGCCTGCCGGAAGACTCTAGGAGAGAAATGATCAGGGTTTATGGCCATAGTGTGAAGACTGGGGAGTCGAGAGAAATGGCTGGATTCGAAATTTTAAAAAGAAATTGATATTTTGAGAGACGCATGTTTTGAAAGCAGGGTCAACTTGATTTGCTGTCAGAGCATATCTTAGAGACTGAAGGCAGTCAAAGTTGACTACAACAGTCTTGTTCTGAGCAAAGAAGGAGGAGGGGCGGGCTTGGCAGAGGAAAGGAGAAGATGTGGAAAGAAGAGTTTAGTGTGTTGATAGCTCTTCCCTTCTCATGCTCAGTAGTATCCCAGTGTGTGGATATACCACAGCTGGCCCATTCACTCACCCACTGATGGATGCTTCCGTAGTTTCCGGTTCAGGACTATTATAAACTAACAGTCTACAAGTATTCTTATACAGATCTTTAGAGAATATATGAACTTCCACTCAGTATATATTTAGGAGTAGAAATCTTGAATCAGAGGGTAATTTCATTTTTAATTCTTAGATTTCTATTTGATTCTTACTTATATGTTACAGTTCTCTTGTGAAATTCTCTTTTCTTCAACACGTTATTTACAAAAATTTCAGAGTCAGTGTGTGATAGCTCCCACAGCTGTCTCATCGGTGAATGTGCTTCTATCGTTTGGTTTTCTCTTGGTCCAGTTTCTTAAGAAGGCTTTGTAATTTCTTATCGAGTGCTGTGTATTGGGTGTCAAATTGTAGCAACTCTGAGCAATGTCTTCTTTATCTAAAAGGCTCAATCTATTCTCTGACAAGCAGATCATTAAAGTGATGGATTACCTTAATCCAATCAGGGACTGGGCTAATTCAAAGTTGGATTGCACTTTTTGCACAAGTCAGTCTACCTCTGATTCCACTTGCTTCTAAGGTTATGGTCCTTTTGGGTTCCTAACTGAGCTCCAAGGTCATTAATCAGCCATGTTTCCTAGATCAGTCCTGAACTCAAATTTGTATTTTCTCAGTACCATGAGTAAAACAGTATGCTTTGTCCTTTGTTTTTCTTCCCAGTGTCTTAAAGGTTTTTTAATGTTTATTTTTGAGAAAGAGAGAGACAGTGCATATGCAGGGGAGGGGCAGAGAGAGAGGGAGAGACACAGAATCTGAAGCAGGCTCCAGGCTGTCAGCACAGGGCCCGACCTGGGGCTCGAACTCATGAGCCATGAGATCATCACCTGATCCTAAGTCGAACGCTTAACCGACTGAGCCACCCAGGAGCCCCTCTTCCCAGTGTCTTATATTTCTTTCCTGTGCTGTTTAAGAACTTGACAACTGTCTCCAGAGAAAACAACAGCATCAGACTCACTTCCGACTACCAGTTTCTTCCACTGGGGTCTTGTGGCTTTTTGGTCAACCCCAAGCTCTTCTTTACCTCTCCAGACATGTGAGATTCCTAGAACTTACTATTTTTTTTTTAATTTCCATGTTATTTATCACTTTTCATCATTATTTTTTTCCATAATATTTTACTGTCAAATTGTTTTCCATACAACACCCAGTGCTCTTCCCCTCAAGTGCCCTCCACCATC
>NC_043704.1:150316173-150387739 GCF_006229205.1 Suricata suricatta
TGCTCCTATGCATCAGCATTTCTGTCTCTCTTGGGTAAATCCCCAGCAATGCTATTGCTGGGTCATAAGGGAGTTCTATGGATAGTTTTTTGAGGAACGTCCACACTGTTTTCCAGAGCGGCTGTACCAGTTTACATTGCCACCAACAGTGTATGAGTTGTTGGAGAGGGTGTGGAGAGATGGGCACCCTCATCATTATTTTTAAAACCTTGGTTATTTTTAAAAATGGAACTCAGCTAACAATGCCCCAAGAAGAAAATACAGAAGCATGTTAAACAAAAGCTAATAAAGAAATTACATTCATAAACATTTGAGTCGCAAAGTTAGAATGAACAAATCTGAAAAAGAGTAGGAGAATTACATCAAGGTTAAAGAGGATATTAATGATTTAGAAAAACAAATCTACTAAGAGAATGAAAGACAAGCAGGATGCTGGGCGAAAATCTTTGCAAAAGACATATCTGATAACGGACTGGTATCCAAAACATACAAAGAACACTTGAAACTCAGCAGTAAGAAAATGAACAACCCAGTTTAAAAATGGGCAAGAGATCTGAGCAGATGCCTCACCAAAGAAGGAAGATATGCAGATGGCAAGTCAGCACATGGAAAGATGTTCAATGTCATGTAATTGCCGGGGAATTGCAAGTAACACAATTAGATACCTCTGTATACTTCATAGAATGGCCAAAATTCGAAACACTGACAACAGCAAATACCAGCAAGGGTAGGGAGCAACAGGAACTCACATTAATTAGCGGTGGGAATTCATAATGGATCGACCATTGGGAAGACAGGTTGGCAGTTTCTTAGAAAACTAAACATACTCTTACCATACAATCAAGCAATCATGCTTCTTGGTATTTACCCCCAATGCGCTGAAAACATATGTTCCCACAGAGACTTGCACGTGAATGTTTATAGCAGATTTATTCATAGTTGCCAAAACTTGCAAACAATCGAGATGTAATTTGGCAGGTTAATGGACAAACTGGATGTCTAGACAATGGAGTATTATTCAGTGATAAAAGGAAATGAGCTATCAACACACAAAAATATGTGGAAGAAACTTAAGTGCATATTAGTAAGTGAAGGAAGTTTATCTGAAAAGACTATAGACTGAATGATTCCAGCCAAATGACATTCTAGAAAAGGCAAAACTCTGGAGACACTGGAAAGATGAGTGATTGCCAGTGCTTCAGGGGGAGGAACAGATGAACAGGCCGAGCCCAAGGGATATTTAGGGCAATGAAACTATTCTATATGCTATTGTAATGGATATGGATCACTGTGCATTTGTCAAAACCCAATTAATGTACAACACAAAAAGTGAACTCTAATGTAAACTCTGGACTACAATTAATAATAACATATCAATATTGGGCCATCGGTTGTTTCAAGTGTACCTCAACGCAAAATGCTAATAATAAGGGAGACGGTGCATGTGATGGAGGCCAATATGGAAACTCTGTCCCTTCCATTACCTTTTCTGTGAGCCTAAAATGCTATTAAAATAAAGCAAATATGTATTTTAATGAGACAACAAAATAGAACTGATAAATTTGGTCATGTACTGGTTTCTTGGGGGGGAGGCTTAATAATAAACAGGGCTAAATAATTCTGCTACAGTTAGTAAAGAAGAAAACTAGCAGACACTTATTACCCACGAACACTGTTCTCAGCACTGCACAGCAACCCAAAGATATCAGGGCTACTACATTCCCATTTTACAACCAGGGCAGGCTTAGATAACTCTTCCCAGCCTGGACGACTTGACGGAAGGTTCACAGGGCAAGTGGTGAGGCGAGTTTCCATTCAGTTCATGCTCAGGAGTCCATCCTCTTAGCTGTCAATGTATACTGCCAGAACATCGTAAGCAGTCAATAAGTGTTACCTACTATACAGAAAGCCCAACTAAGTATACGACACCAGAAATTAGAATAGTCATATAATAAGAAATAGATTTTGTTAATGGCAAAACATTACCATAGTAATAAAGTTGAAAACTGGCTGACACCGACATGTGACGGCGTGACAGCCTTCCTGTCTGAGACCCCGCCAGCCCTCATTGGCATAGATTTCTGGGAACCGCCTAGTTTTCACTGTCTACACCATCAGGGTGTCAATCCCAGTGTCCCCCCAGACCCCACCCCCTGACACATACTACTCTACTTTCTATCACTGTAGATCTGTCCTTTCTGGACATTCTGTATAGATGGAATCCTACCATATTTTGGTCCGCCATGCTTGGACTTCTTCACTTAACATCGTCTTTTCAAGGTTCATTCATGTTGTAGAATGTCTTAGTAATTTGTTCCTTTTTATTGTCACATAATACGCCCTGGTATGGATTTACCACATTTCCTTCATCCACTTATTAGCTGACAGATGTTAGGTTGTCCTACTTTGTTGGTATTATGAATAATTCTGCTATGAACATCCTGTGCAAGTTGTTGAGTGGACGTACGTTCTCAGGTCTCTGGAGTGTAAACCTAGGAGGGGAAGCCCTAGGTAATCTGGTAACTCTTTGTTTAAGCATCTGAGGAACTGTCACATTGCTTCCTAATCTTGTCTACACCATTTTACATTCCCACCATCAGTATATGAGGGCTCTGATTTTTTCACACCCTCACTAGTACTTTTTATTATCTGTCTTTTTTATTACAGCCATACAACTATGTGTAAAGTGGTAACTCATTGTGGTTTTGATGAGCATTTCCCTGATAATAATGTCGAACATCTTTTATGTTTATTAGCCATATGTGTAGCTTTATTTTTTACTGCAGCATTATTTATAATAGCCAAATTATGGAAACAGTTCAAGTGTACTTTGATCAACGAATGGATAAAGAAGATGTGGTATATATACACAATGGAATACTTCTGACCCATAAAAAAGAATGTTGCCATTTGCAAAGATGTGGATGGATATAGAGAGTTTAAGGCAAAGTGAAATAAGTCAGTCAGAGCCTGGGGTAGGAGAGGAGCAGAGAGAGCCGTTGAGCAGAGGGGAGTCCCTGAGCAGGTGCTTATCAGGTAAGGCTGGAAGTCTAAGCCCGAGCTTGTCGGTGAAGCAGCTTGGATCAGGTCTCACTCTGGTTACCTCCAGCTGTGTGACTTTGGACAAGTGGTTCAACCTCTCTGATCTTGCTTCATGGGAACCATTCCTATCTAACAGGATGTGAGAATGAAAGGAGACGCAGAAATAAAATGCCCAGAAGAGTGCTTTGCCTCTAGGAGCCACTCCGAATATTTGGGAGAAAATAAAAGCCAATATGACACCCTGGTGCCCATCCTTACCCCTGGCTCTCCCACCTCACCTCTGTTGCAGTCCTGAGCCCCTCTATCTTAGAAGATCTTTACCCCTTCCATATTCCCCTGCTTAGGTCACAACTTTCTTCCTCCAACGTGTATAGCTTTTGCTACATTATCGCCTAGTGTTTTCTTTCAGAGACATCAATAGGGAAACTTTTTAAAGTACTACAGTTCATATTTACTAAGAAAATGTTAATCATTCTTTCCTTCTAAATATAAATACATTATCTCCTTGTGGTAGAAAGTTTTGAAAATAAAGAAAATGTTAGGGACTCATTTGTACATTTGTCATGTATTTATTGAACAGCTACCAGATGCCAGGCCTTTTTCTGAGCACTGGGTCCACGTGGCCAACAAAGCAGGCACCGTCGCTGCCTTCATGGAACTTGGGCTCCAATGGCAGGTGACTGACATTTGTCACCAAAGCTCAGGGTCTTGGTTTTATCAGGGCCTGGGCTGAGGCATTTCCTGAAGTCTCCATAACTGGCTTGCAGATGTCTTCTTGCACTGACCTTGGCAGAGGTCCCTGCAGGGCAGATGATTTATCCTTGTACATGCAAAGCTCATCAGAGTCTCTGCTGTGGGCTTTCGTTGACAACACAGAACCTCCTGACACCAGGAACGACAGGCATGCTCTGCTTGACAGCCACCGCCCTGTGACGTGTGAGCTTGCCTGTTCAGCAAGCGGAACCCTCCCCATGACCCCGCATTCTGCCACGTCAGCCATAGAAAACTCAGCTGTAAACTCAGTTGTGTCAGATGTCCACACCCACGGTAGCTACGTATTCGAAGAAGATGTTGCTTTTTAATTTCCCATGACTGATCTAATCTCCCCGTGATGTCTCCACCCACTGCGTTGCAAGGAAAAATAAAAATGTTCCAGTGTATGGTGTCTCCGTCCCTTCTGGTTCAAACCATTTTCTTTGGGTCTCTGAGTCTTTTGGGGACAGATATTCAGGGAATTTGAATATTATCTTGATCACAGAAATTCCTCCCTTCTATCTCCTTCTCGGATATAAGGGATTCAAAGGGATATAAGGGGAAGCTTAAAAATCTACCTTTCAGTGCAGAGGAGACGCCTCTTTGCATCCTCCGTTCTAGGTCCTCATTGGATCTTGCTATCTCTGAGAAAGAGCCTCTGGCCTCCCTGGGGCCACTGGCAAGGTCCGTGGTTTAATCCAGCCCTTGAGCTGATAAGAGAGTTCTCTAAGTTCATTGGAGGCCAAGTCTCTTCCAAGTTTTCTTTCCTGCGGTCCTAAAGGATAAGCTAAGAAATCTGTCGGAGTTCCAGTCTCTATGTCTGCACTCCCGTCAGCAGGAAAAAGGGGAGAGGAAGTGCAAGCCCCTCCCTTTAAAGGTGGCTCCTTACAGGTATGACTTCTGTTTGTGTGCCCCCGGCCAGACTCAACCCGTGAGCGTGCGCAGTGCAGGTCAAGTTTCCCAAAACTAGTAGTTACCCTGGGTGGCTCAGACAATATGAGGAGATTCTTACATTATCTGAGAAGGTGTCTTTGAGAGAAAAGAAGGTGTCTATGCCAAGGGTACTGGCAAACCATTTTCTGTCTGTGAAGGAAGAAAACCCCGAAATTGTGCTCAAAGCGATGAGATCTCAATCTTAGAATCCCACCGTGAGGGACTTTTCATGAGGCCACTCCTGACGCCAACACCTGTATCCATCAGGGTCCTAAGGAATCACTCTAAATATTTAAAACAGAGGAAATTTAATGCAGGATATTGGCTGCACGGGTGATGAAATGCTAAGAAGCTGAACGGGAAGTTTCTAGGCGACCCAGAAATTAACCTCCCCAAGAAACGACTCCCAAACCATTTCATAGCAGAAGCCCAATTTCCCATTCCTTATCAGGACAAATCCCCCCAGACCGCCATGAACGCTGTTGCAATGACTGTTTCAACTAACCTTGTCTCGATGCTTCTTGTTTCAGCACCATGAGGACCCCGGCCCCGGGCAGGGCCAGCCTGTGTCTCCAAATGTGATGCGGCCATTCTTTGTCTCCTGGTGGAAGTATTGCTCCCATGGGAATGAAGACCTTTAGATCAAGAGACCCCGGGATCTGGAATGGGAAGCAGAAACCGCACAGGTGGGCTATTAAGATCTGTAATGAGAGGGGTCCTTACCACTTTGTAGTCGCGTGCTAAAGCCTATCTACCAGCTGCGGGTGGAGAACACGTACTCCACATTCTGAACAGCTCCTTCTCAGTGACAGAGTCGATGGTGAGTCCTGAGAACTCCAGAGGTGAGAGACACGTGCCGTGCTTTTCATGCTGTGAAATGGGTTGCTCAGTCTGAATCTGGGTGGTGTGGGCTACCAGTGGGTTCTAAGGCATTCAGCAATCCGTAGATGGCAGTGCTGGTGCCAGCAGAGAAGGCAAATGCATTCTATAAACAAGAACCTATTCCACTGCCACGTCCATGACGAAATGGGTTCAATGACACCAACTTGACGTTGCCCAGTTTTTCATCGAAATTTGCATTATTAAAAAAGGAAAACCACAGAAAAATTTATTATCGATCATTCTAGAAGAAATTCATCTACTCTGTGTATGTGTGTGTACATGCATGCCTATTTGCATCTTGCTTTAAAAAAAAATTTTAATGTCTTTATTTTATTTTGAGAGACAGCAGAGAGCAAGCGGGGGGAGGAGCAGAGAGAGAGGAAAACACAGAATCTGAGCAGACTCCAGGCTCTGAGCTGTCAGCACAGAGCCCAACGTGGGGCTCAAACCCACGGACTGTGAGATCATGACCTGAGCTGAAGTCAGACACTTAACCGACGGAGCCAGGTGTCCCTGCATCTTTCTTTTGAGGGAAAAGTCTTTAAGGAAAGAACGAAATAACCTAGGTAATTCACAAGAAAACAGGAAGTCCTAAAACACTGAAAGTTTTCAAAAAGATGTCTTGCTCAAATATAGAATTAGCCCCTGTTCCCCACTCCACACCCCCACCTTGGCCTGCATGCCAAATGTAGTCAAGCCTTGCGCTTTTAGAAATCTGGCAGTTACATAGAGAATTTTAAGTCTTGAGCCAGATGTTTAATATCCCATTGAAAATACTACCTGTTTTAGTAATGACAACTATTCTTGCATTACATGAGGGTTCCCGTCTATTTCAGGTAATTTCATGCCTGTGGAAGTTACAGACCATGACCAGGATGTGGGAATTAAGTTTTCAAGGGGATAATAAACTTGTGACTTTAATTTTGCTGTGTAAGGTCTTCACATGAGATATTCAATCACCTAGGCTGAATCTGATGTTTGACCATTGCTTGAGATATTCATCTATTTGCTCTTTTTTGAGGGAAATTTTTAGAAAGCTTCAAATGTTTTCCTGCTCACATACTTTGCTCTTTCTTGGCACTTTCCTAAAAAAAAGTGCTCCTAAAGAAGCATTATATTCTGGCTGCTTAGTCCACAACTTTGCCTAGACTCTGATTTGGTGCTTAGAACTGAAGGGGAGCCTCACTGGGCCAATTATCTGATTAAGAAATAAGAGAATTGAATGTTGAACTCTCTCTTCCCTTAAATAGATCTATTTGCTGAGGATTCCAACCAACTGGCCTGTTAGGGGCTCATAATGTACATCAGAGACATTGCCCAGTTATGAGGTCCAACCCTCATATTTATAGCCCAGAGATTCAATATTATCAATATCCCAAACATGATCATGGTCCAAAGAACAGGATCACACACATTACACGCTCAGGAGTCTGGTGGAAGAAGGCTTTGGGGTTGTTTCTCTCTACATATATATTTTTTTAAAGTTTTGAGAGTGAACTTGAGCCCTGTGTAACCTTAGATTCATCAGAGAAGTTGAAGTTCTATGTCTGGCTTCCCTAGTCTTCAAGGACAAGAGCCTGTCATTAGCCACCTGTAGGACCTTAGCAGGACCCACTGTGATTGGACTAGTGACCCAGGGTCTCCCTCATGACCATTCTGAAACCCCGAGGTATTTATGTCTAACCGCAGGCCTTACACATTTATTGACTGTCAACATCTGATGTCAAGAAGTTGGTCATAGAGAACAATGTAAGAATAAGAACTTAGAACTAGAACAAAAGCTGGTTTCATGTATAATAAAAATGGATTCAACTTCAGAGCAGACCTACAAACAGGCCTGAGTATCTTTCATCTGAAGCAAAGCAAAACAGAACAAACACTCCCTTGACTTTTTATCTCCTTCCAGAGATGGCCACATTTTTGACCCCCGTCCCAAGCCAAACTACAAAATAATTGTGTACACAGTGTTTCTGTTCCCTTATCACTGATATCTCTCCTCCTACTCCAATGAGGCTTCTCTCCTATCATTTTCCTGAAATTTCTCCTGTCAAAAATCACCAACAACCTCCATGCTATCATAGATAATGACGCCTTTGTTTTCATTCTCACTTCTCAGGCGTATCTCTCATGGTTGACCTCTCTGGTTTCTATGAAACACTTTCTTCTCTTGGGTTCCATGATGCCGCTTGCTCCTGATCTGATTGATCACACATGTGTGACTTCCTAGTCCCCAGCCCCTAGATACCCCTGTGAGTTGGAGTTCTTCACATTTCAGTTCTCACCTTATTATTTATCTTAATGGTGCTCTTCTGGGTGGCATATTATTTGTTTTCCCCCAGCTTGGGCCATATGCCTACCCTGTTGAGAGCCATGATTAGAATCCTCACTAGTTGTGTGAGGCATGGATAAGAAACTCTCCAAAGTAAGTCAGAAAGGATTGAGTGAGAAAGATGCTGGGTGTGCAGCTTTCACCAACTGCCCTCAGATTAACTGAAAATTAAGTAACAGCCCCTCCTCCCTGGGTGCTAACCGGATGGAATAGTGGCCTCAAATGCTCGGCTCACTTCTTTGTGTTCTGTTTTCCTCCCACGTCCTGGACCTGTAATTCTTTACTATGTTTTTAGTTCATTGATTTCTCTAAACATATTTTCTAAAAACGTTTTCTTCTAGTATCCTAGGGTTCTTAGTGAGAAGTTGGTCTGAATTATTTAGTCACTGTTACCAGAACTGAAAATTCTCAGAGTGGAATCTTTGTTTTATAAAAACCCAGTGCCCTGATTCCCTAGCCTCGTGGCCCGTATGCTCTGGTCATAGACAAAAATGCCCTCAGGTTCTGCATTTGGTAACCACCATGTTTTTGAACAAAAACTCTTTTCTAGTGCTCTTAGACATGTTGACGATAGAAGAAAATGTTGTTTCCTGAATTAAGACTCACACACCCTAAATAGAATCTGAGGTAAATGTCCTAATTCTCCAAAGACAGTGTGGCAGTTAATCTGTTAACTAAAGCTCATTCTTGATGAATCATGGCTAGAGAGTCTGGATCACACACCAATGATTTTTCTATTGCTGTAAATAAGTTACAGAAGAAAAACTGTGACTCTCTGATAGGTGGTCTAGTTTAAAAGCAAGAACTTGTTTGATTTGTTGGATTTCCAATAAGCACTAAAAACTCAGGAAACGCTAGTGTCTTAAAATATTTAGTCTACCACCTGCTTGGGTATGAGCACTATTTCTTTTACCTAAGAAGGCCATCATCCTTAACTCAGAGCTACTTTGTGTCCACAATTCACACCATAATAACCTCTCACATTTAATATTATTCCGTTTATTAATTCAGAAGAAAGAAGAGTGGAAAGCAGCACCCACAGGCATTTAAGAGTGAATACAAACCTCTGTCTTGTAGCTCATGGCTCAGGTGGATGAGACCCTGAATCTTAAGGCTGGGTCTGTACTAGTAAAGTCTTGTGAGAAAAGAAAAGAGATGGCCCTTTGTATGTTTCTACAGTCAGAGCCACCTACCAGAACATGTCCAGGATCTCTGCAGACTCACATAGCCATCTGACACACCATGCGGAAGAGAGGGCATCACTAGGTCGGCTTAACTGACTAATGATTTCAGGAAGTTTTCCCACCAGTTTATGCCTCTCTAGCCATTTCTGGATGTCTTCCTATGCAGCTCGGACCCACTTACCCAAGGCAAAGCCCAAAGCCCTGGCCCTGCAGCACACCATTTATATTTGCTGACAATGATGCCTGTCATCGCCTCTTGAGACATAGTCCACAGAGTCTTAGTTGGGACTCTTTGGTACCTCTGTGCCCAGTTCCCAGGGATTCTGACTTCCACCTGCCGGGTGGAGTGACTTCTCAAGATAGATCTGCCGGTCTTTAGCTTCTAACCTACTACAGTTCAGAAATTCTGCATCTGGAATGGTGGGGTAACCTCCCATAATGGCTGAAAACTTCCCCAGTTTGATGGAAGACATAAATTTAAATATCCAGGAGTCTCAGCAAACTCCAAGCAAGATAAACAAAAAGAAAACCATGCTAGAGCATGTCATAGTCAAACTTCTGAAAATCAGAGGTAAGTAGAAATCTTGAGAGCACCAGACAAAAACGCCAAGTTACATATGAGAGAATGATCTGAAAAAGGGCTTACTTCTCATCTGAAACCATAGAGGCTCGATGACAGTGAAAAACATGTTTAAGGTGCTACAAGGGAAAGGGAGCAAACCCAGTTAGCCTGGAGTTTTATATCCAGCAGAAATACCCTTCGAGAATTTTGCGGAAAATAAAGACATTTCAAATAAGAGAAAACTAAGAATTTTTTGCAAACAGATGTGCTACTGTGAACGAGGGTACTGAGGGAAAACTCGAATTTTAAGGAGGTAGGAAAAGCATTAGAAATGGTAAATATTTTGATAAATATAATAGATCTTTTTTCTCTTACATGGTTTAAGATACATGACTGTTTAAAGTGAAATTTAACACATAACCTTTGTCAAATTTATAATGTATAAAAATGTAGTACATTTGACAACTATAGTATGAAGAATATTGGAGAATAACTGAACCTATATTGCAAGTTTTCTCTATTTTACATAAATTATTGTAATATTAACTCTAAGTAAAATAGGCACATTTATCATATGCTACATAAATAGAATTTGAAGCTTTAAGGGGCTTTCACATTTATTTGATTCCAACCATCCCAAGGCAAGAAAAGGTTTCATTATCTCCTTCTTTAAATTAAAAAAAAAAAAGGCTCAGAATCATTAGGCAATAAGCCTGCAGCTACACAGCTAGAAAGAATACAGACCTAAATCTTAATTCAGAGCCCAACTAGTCCACCTTTCCTCTTTGGTAGCCTCCTCATGAGTCAAGTTTATTGTGGATTTTTCTGTGATGCCATTTCACCACGAGAGGCTGTTGAGGTGTTTGAGTTGAATCCGTCCCTCCTTCCTGCCCTGCACCCAAATTTATATGTTGAAGTCCTAACCCCCAGTCTCAGAATGTGACCTTATTTGGCAACAGGGATGTTCTAAATGCATCAGTTAAGATAAGGTCATACTGGAGTAGGACAGGCCCCTAAATCAATATGACAATATCATCATAAACAGGAGAAATTTAGACACAGACGGCCAGAAGGGGAACGCCACGAAAAGATTGATGTTATCTTGACACAAGCTAAGGAAGTACCAAGAACCAGGAGAGTAGCCTGGAGGGAGCATAGCCCTACTGATCTCAAACTTCTTTGTTACAGTGATTCAGCAAGCTACAAAAAAGGTCTGTAAATGGAGTTATTGTTCCTCACGTGTGTCCATCTCATCCTCCCTGTATTCCTGCCACCACCATCATCCCACCTTTTTCTCTGTTTCCAAAGTGTTTCTGAGTAGGTCAGGAAGCCACATAGCCAGGGATGTCACATGAGTCTAAAAACACAGAAGATAAATGAGTTCTGAGTGAGATGGTGACTGATTCAAGAACTTAGGTTTAACGTTTTATAAGAGTAGCAACAAAAGATGAAGACAGTTGGATACTGGTTGAAAGACACAAAGAGTTTCAGTTTGAAACAAGACTTACTGACTGTCTTCTGGTGACTACTACCCCAAGCTCTTCAATCACTGAAGCATGATTGGAAGTAATAAAGTGTCCTGAATCCAACCTCCAGTTTCTTGTCCTCGCCAGTAATGTAGCATCGCTGCCATGACTGTCTCCTTAAAAAGTTTCCTTTTGATAATAAATGTCAGTAAATATTTAGAACTTTTCTAGAAAAGAAACCACACACACATCAGAAGTGGTAGGTGTGGTGCCCAAACTTGGAAATGCAAAAACTTGGAGACACAACCAGAGAATGTCCCAAAGTTAGTTGTGTTGACACCTTGGTATGTGCTTTGAATTTCAAAGGCAAGTAGATTGGTCTTTTTCTCAGAACAGCTTTAATAAGGCCTTTAGTCTGTTATTATACGGACACTTAAGCCGAAATTCCTAACTAGATTATTGTTAACAGATGGGTCAGTCATTTCTTCCTGTGGTAACCATCAAAATGGCGTTGCATTCCAAAAAACTTTAGGAACCAGGTCACTTTTCACTGACTGCCTTTGCTTCCAAAAATACTTTAGGCTGATGGAGTATCTGTCATCTCTGGCCTGCATGCTTGGAGAATAATTTATCCTTAACATCTGTGAGAATGAGAGCCTTTCCTTTTGATTAATGAATTGATAAAATGATGGCACTAAGATTTGCTCATTTCTAAACATAAGCATTTGGCATTTTTGAGGGAAAAGAAAGTCACCAGCAAACCCATTTTGTATTTAATATTTGCTCCATAGTTTTCTTTTTTTTTCTTTGACATATATCACTCTCCTTCCCTCAATCTGTTCTATTGCCTATTCTCAGCCCATCACTCTATGTGGTATGCTTCTCAAATCACATATGCTTTGGATCTGCTTAATGACGTATTTGTGATCATACCAGAAACCATATGGGAGGCTGGAAAGGGAGCTGCACAGAGCCCTAGACCAAGCATTAATGGATTCAGAATTCTGGTCCCTGTATGAACTCTAAGTTTTTGTTTTGGGCTCCCTGTCCATGAAGTGACATGGGGCTCTGTAGAAGACTCTGTTACTGTTTTCCAAACTGCTGTCTCAATTGCTGCTGAGGCAAGGAATGGGAGGAGGGGCACACGGGAATCCAGCTGGCCTCCCTCCACACACACACACACACACACACACACACAGAAGCACACTTGCACATTTTAGGTAGAAAAATTCTGTATTCTCTTCTTTTTATAACAGGATTCTGCATGGGTTGCTTAGGAAATGTTCAATTTGTAAAGAATTTCTTTAATCGTGGAACTTGATGATCATGAAGCACTTTGACTAAGGTTTTAGGGATGTTGTAAGCAAATGCCACATAGAGACTAAAACATTTGTCTTGAATAGAGCAAGTTTGGTTGACTCTTAAGGTGCCTGACTGGGAGGGACTGAAAATCTGCCCCTCACTTTATTTGGGTGCTGTCTGGTCCCTATTGGGTGGACGGCTCCTGGGAGGATGTTGGCATCCCTGTCCCCCACCCACATCTTCTTCTCACACTAAGTGGCTTTAAACTTTTGAGGCAAGGTAAGACATACCTCCCCAAACAAGTCCTGGATTTCAGTTCAAGTAACCACTAGCCTACGCCTCTTAACTTTGGGGGACTGTCATGTGGGATCTCTTTCCCTTCCATACCTGCTCTATACTTGGTCCACTCTGCTCTCTTCCCCTGAATGCTGACTTTTGTGGTTCCCTTGATAGATTCTCTTGTCCTTTTGGCTTCTGGTTGGGTTTGGCCAATGGGAATTCCTGAAGACTGGAAGGAGGGGGCAGATAAAGGAGGAGAGATGGGCAGGAGTCCTATCAGGCAGGGCTTTGGGGGCCATGAGAAAGACTTTGGGTTTTCTTCTGGTATAATGATAGCCTATGGTAGGATTTTCAAGCCAGGAAGTTAATGATCTGATTTACATGTGACAAAGATCACAAAGATCACCCTAGTGCTACACCTGCCTAGAGGTGGGGAGCCAAGAGTACTCGTGGCCAACACATCGACAAGCGTCCAAGCATCCCTCCTCTTCACAGTTCCCTCATCCCTGATCCAGGGGTTGGACCTCTTACAAGAGAGTAAAGCTCATGGGCAGAGGTACCTCAAGGATGAGTCACCTGAGAAAGATGGAAAGATACTAACCAGGTTAAGTGGAACCCGGATAACAACACCTACTCCTTTCCTCTCCATCTTGAGATGCTCCTGATCTGTTTCTTAACTCAGCTAAGAAAATTGCTTGAACTGCTCAGGGTAAGGGTTAGGCTTATTATATTCTTCCTGAGTCACATTAAGCCAAGTCAACTGGTGAAACAGAATAACCCAGACTCTAAGAAATATAAGCATTCTTTAAGACAAGCAGACTGAATAAACTATATGAAAGGAGACCAAACTAAAATACAAACAAAAGAACAAACACAACAACAAAGAAAATAGCCATCCAGAATAAATTTTTTTCTTTTTTAAAAAATACAATTTATTGTCACATTGGCCAACATACAATGTGTACAATGTGCTCATGGTTTTGGGGGTAGATCTCGGTGGTGCATTGCTTGCATGCAACACCTCGTTCTCATCCCAAGAAGTGCCCTCCTCCATGCCCATCCCCCATGTTCCCCTCTCCCACTCCCCCACTAACCCTCAGTTTGCTCTCTGTATTTAAGAGTCTCTTAGGATTTGCCTCCCTCCCTCTCCATAAATATTCTTTTTTTCCTCTTCCCCTCCCCTATGGTCTTCTGTTAAGTTTCTCAGGATCCACGTATGAGTGAAAACATATGATATCTGTCTTTCTCTGGCTGGCTTCAGAATAAAAATTTTAACTATGTTTAATACTTGGCTTCAGAGTGATAAAAAAAGAATTTTTGAAACATGAAGCTTGAACAAGCTGCTATGGACAAGAATCAATAACACATATTGAGCATATGAAATAAAAATGGTCCTAAATCTGGTCTAAGAACTATTTTGTGTAATGTGATTAAAATCTAATATCAAACAAAGCATGCAGTTTTGCTACATATTTTTCTATGATACCATTATGATGTATCCTTTTAATGGGCATTCAGGTGGTTGCCAAAGTTTCACTATTGTAAAGAATGAAGGAAGCTATTATCATCTCTTAGTCAAATCTTTTCACATCTCCTTAATTATAGCCCATGCTCTTTCTACTGCTCCATGCTGCCAAATTTGTATCTCACATATATATAACTCCATAGGTGCTAACGAGCCAATATGTCCAAGACATAGTGTTCAGTGATAAAAAAACATGTTGAGGAACAGTATGTATATTAAATCCCACATCTGTTAAAATATATTTATATGTCTTTATATAAGCAGAGAATATTTCTGAAGTAACCCAGGAAATGTTTGAGATGGATTACTGCTGAGGAGGGGTCCCTGGGAACCCAAGGTATGTGGAAGGAAACTTCATTTTATGAGTTGTAGTTACCGGTCTGCCATTTGCATGTATTAGATTTATAGTGAGTTCACTGGACAGTATTTAAAAACTTGGGCATAAATACTGCATAGTATTAGAAGGATAATTAGTAGCAATATTCTTAAAAGCATCAATACTAGCAAAAATTATAAGAAGAATAAAAAGCAACAAGCATGGGACCCTTGGTAGCTCTCTTTCCCTCAGAGTTTTCTAAAGTCTAACGTCTCTAGCCTCATGGCCAGAGTGGTCTGTCTCTTCAAGCTTGGGCTGCAGAAATAAATTTTCCTGATGAGAGAAGGTCCCTCAAAAGACTTAGGGTTGGTGAGGGAAAACTGAACCATTATTTAAGGTCCACGTACTCTCCATCATTAATGGTCGTTCGTGGGGGACCATGACCCCTCAAAGACCCAGGATCTTGCATTCAGTTTCCCAGTATCCATTTCCAATACCCAGTTATGGACATTGCATTATCAAGGTGCTCACGTATATAGGGCTGATCTCTGAAGTTTCAACCTAGATCATTTCTACCAGCTTGGCCTGAAAGGAGGAATCTAAATGACTTCCTTTCCCTACAGCATGCGTTTCTCTTTATATGCCCGGAAGGCTGCATATTCTACCCACTCTGACTTTTACCTGCAAGTTTCAGACACTTACTTGATTTTCCATTCAAGAAGAGCATTAAAACGTTGGCAAGCAGACACCACGATACAGATGGCTGAGCCAATATCCAAAGGCTGTTTGATGGTGAGGCACACTATTTCTGCGGGCAGAGGCACCTCTTTCCTGTACTTTCACAGGACTTGAAATTGAGCTCAGTTCTGCAAAGGAGAATCTTCCCCTTTCCTGGACACAGTAGGGCTCTCAGTGGCTTACTAGGTTTATCAGCCCTCCCCTCCACAACCCCCAATTCTAACTAGTGTTCTGCTTTTGCTCCCTACCTAAGCCACAGAATCTAGAGAGTTAACATTCAAAATTCTAAGAATACCATTCCAGGTTCCACACGCCATGACAGTCAGCTGTGCGTGAGTGAGTCGAGAGTAATAGCTTCTCTGATGAAGTAGCTTTCCCTGCCTCGTTAGCCCCACGTGGAACGTCACAGTTTGGTCCAATATTGAGGAGGGTTGGAGTGGAGCCTCAGGAACATACTAGCTGTGTGAATGTGAGCGTGTTGGTAAGCCTCTCTTAACCGTCTTACATCGCTGCATTTCGTCAGGTCTAAGAAAGGATACTAAAATATGGAATCGTACACATCTCAGGCTAATGAAATAAAAAAGTAGAGTGGGCTAGAGTTGTAGCACAAACCTCCAAATATCAGTAGTGTAAGAGTGGAAGGTGATTTCTTGCTCATGTAATGCTGTGACTTAGTGACTCACGATCCGGACTCTTTCCATCAAGCGGCTCCACCCTCATGCAGATAGATCCTCAGCCTCCCCATTCAGCCATGACTCCATAATGTCTGCTCACTTTCTGTTGGCCAGAACTGTCATGTGACTGTGTCTGGTTGCAAAGGAGTCTGGGAAGTGTAGTCTCACTGTGTACCCTAGGAGAAAAGGAAAGCAGTTTTGGCGAGCCTCTAGTGGTCACCACCACGATCTGGTAGCTTACCAAATATCCAATTTATTCTTCCTGTCACGTAGAGAACACTCTCAACCTCTTCTGCAAGAGAGACAACCTGAGGTCCCATTATGACCTGCATCCGGCTCAAAGTCCAAGTTCTCAGGGTAATGTAAAATCCCCTCTATTAATTTCACTCTTTTAGGAATGGGGCACCTGAGGCCCAGTAAGCAGACATAGGCTTCAAATTCTAGGTGCAACACCCAGATACCTCAGGAGCTCTAGAATTTCCTGATAAGAGGGGAGAAGTTGGGAAAGGGCTTGGTGTCCTGGCCGCAGTCCCGTGCTGCTGAGGAACTGGGGTGTTCAGACAACACAATCAAAAGTGAAAGTGAGGGGCACCAAGGTGACTCAGTCGATTAAGCTTCTGACTCTTAACTTTGGCTCAGCAAGCCCCGCATAAGCTCCACATTGAACTTGGAGCTTGTCTGGGATTCTCTCTCCATCTCTCTCTGTCACTCCCCTTCCCCCACTCTCTCTTTCAAAATAAATAGATAAACATTTTTAAATGAAAGTGAGAAGAGGGTTGTTGAGTGACTAAGGTCACATGGCCAGATAAAACCTTCCAGAACCTTCCTTGCCACTCTAGCATCATCACGACCCTCTGCAATGATCTCCTAAGACCCAGGTTCTCTTTACTGAGCAGACATGGCCTCTTTGTGGAACCGGCCGTGAGAAATAGTTAACAAGCTCCAACCGAATGTAATGTAAGGGTCTATGTGTGTGAACCGGGTGGGGGGCACGCCTTGCTTTGCCTGGCACCTAGTACAGAGCCTGTCTCTACAGACATTTCAAAGAGGGGTCAGCAGTTTCTCAAAGGGCAAGGAAGGCCTTACTTTTCCAGAATCAAGGGCCTAGGAATGTCCTAGTCCCATTTCTGCTCCCCAAGTGACGTGTGACCTTGAGAAATTCCCTTCCCTTCTCTTAACTTTGAGGTTTTTGTTTTGTTTTGTTTTTGCTTGAAAGATGATACAAAATTGACACAATCAGATTGGAAATATCTTTCACCTAGAATAGACTCTGACCCGATAATTAGATTTGGGTGACCCTTTAAAGTGCGTTGGCTAAATGGTTTCTCTTTCTTCATAACTTTTACACCAGGAGTCTGGACATCTCTCTTCCAAATAGTTTAGGCTTCAGTTTCCACCTCAAATTGTATATGCATACCATCACATGACTCTTTCCTAACATACACACACACACACACACACACACACACACACGCACACACAAAGACACTCACGCCTCTATTGTTCTCTCTAGAACAGTTGGTTAGTCTTCCTTATGACTTTTTACAAAACACCTTGAAGCTCTGTGGAAAAGAAATAGAATTTCAACAAAAGTCCTTATTATCTCCATCGCTACCTATGAGGATATTGGGACTCAAAGAAGTTAAAGAGGTATTTGTTACCACAGTTTGAGGTAGAAGTCGGGGTCAACTCCAGGTCTATCTCATTTTGTAGTCCTGCAACCTCCTGGCACTTTGTTAACATTAGAATGGTCCTGAGGTCACTCCCTCATTGCATCCCAAAGTGCATATTGGCTCAAAGACAATCAAAAATAGGTAGGCTGTTCTTGCTTCTTGTTTGGTTCAAACAATCCTTCAATCCCACAGACACTCCCACAGCAGCACCGTGGGCCCTTGTGACTCAGGCAGAGTCAGAACACATTTTCCTTCTGGACTTGGAGGTATCAGCAAGGTCCCTGTGAGAACAAAGGGCCACTTCGTAAGCCTGGTTACCACGTAGCTTTCTGTTGGCCAGTGCTATGGAAACAGAGCTCAGCTAGGGGACCGTCTTACACACAGTGTCATAGGTTTGATAAGTAAGAGTGTGTGGCTCAGATAAACATGTTGCTTGGTAATAGGAGAGCTTTACTATTTTCACAGGAAGGGGAAAATGGAGCTGTAGGAAATACTTGATCAAGAATAAGAATTGAAGTCAAGACATGCAAATAAATGCTCCCGGTTTAACAGACGCCCTTGCGCCCACTGAGTTAGTGGCCATTTGCTTATTTGTCCTTCAAAGTGAGTGTAGCAAAAAATGTCAAATGGACATTTGACAGAAAAGTAAACTAAAGGCACAAGGAATAATGACTTGTGTACAAAGTGAACCTCTGAGTGAGACCAATATACTTAGACTCTGAGCCAGTGTTTATTTGTGGGAAGGATTATTCAAGCTCCTATGTATTCCTTTTCATAAATTTAAATGCCATTTTATTTATGGAAAAACAATACATACTTATTAAGTATGACTTTATGCATAAAAACAGAAAATAACAAGAGCAATGGGCCATTCCATGGCCCCCACCTCCAGTCATCAATGACATTTTGGTTCATTTTTTTCTTTTCTTCTCTAATATGTGAGACTTTTAAAGACACAGTATTTCTATTCATACTATAAATCTATAATCACCAGACTTTTTCACATACTATTATTTCATAAATGTGTTTCATGATTTTATGCATTTGGTAAACATTCTAAACAAAATGTTAAACAAAAGTAAAGGTATCTTATATTAATCTAGGCTATTTAATCGTTTTTAAAAACCTGTTTTTTTAAACTTTTTATTGAGACGTGATTTACATACAGGTAAAGTCGTCTTATTTAGCATACAATTCTGTGAGTTCTGACAAGTTTATACTTGACAACTACATGGCATGCACGTGACCATCATCACGCTCAATGTATAGAACAATTCCATACCCAACATCTTCCTTTGTGCCGTTTTGTAGTCAACCTTTCCCCTCCTCCCAGCCCTGGAAACCACTGGTCTGTGTTTCATCCCTGTAACTTCGCCTGTTCCAGAATGTTCCAGGCGATGAACCGCGCAGCATGTAGCCTTTCAGTCTGGCTACTTCCACTTAACCTATTGAAGAAGTTCAGGTTCATCCTCCTGTTGCATGTAATTAATATTCTTCCCTCTTTATTGGTGGATAGCGTTCCAATGCATGGCCACGCCACCACTTCTGTAGTCCTCAGCTGAGGGCCATTGAGTGGTCTCTAGTCTTCGGAGATTGTGGATAAAGCTGCTGTCAACATGTGTGAACCCAAGTGCTCGTGACCCCTGGGTCATATGACAAGTGTCTGTTTGTAAGAAACTGCACATCTGCTTTGCAAAGTGGTTGTGCCATTTTGCATTTCCCACTTGCAATGTGTGGGACTCCAGTCGCTTGGTCTCTTCACCAGCACTGGGTGGGGTTTACTGATCCTGATCGGTGTGTAATGGTGTCTCATTGTGACCGGATTTTCATTTCTCCTATTACTAATGATGTTGACTGCCTTTCCATGTAGCACATTTAAGTCTGGCAAGTATAACTATAATGTCATTATAAACTTTTCTAATTTTTGAAAATTTGGAGTGTTTTATTTTGTTTTAGAGAGAGAGCACACATGTGATAAAGGGAAAGAGGGAAAATCTTAAGCAGGCTCCTCACTCAGCACAGAGTTCCCGACACGGGGCTCCATCTCACGACCTTGAGGCCATGACCTGAGCCGAAATCAAGAGTCAGATGCTTAACTGACTGAGCCACCCAGGTGCTCCTGAAAATTAGTTGTTTTTAAATTTTAACTATTATCAATAATAATGAAGCATATATCCTTCCTTATACATGGACCAAAAGAGATCTATTTTAATGTTCTTGAGGAAACTATCCAAGTTAATTGCATCAGATTTTATACCAATTAAAAACATATAGAAAGAGTTGAGTGATAGTTTCAATACATTTAAAACATTTTTAACAGATTTTAAGAGATAACTCACATATCATACAATTTTCCCATTTAAAGTACATATCTGAAGTCAATGAGTGTATTCACAGAATTGTACATCCCTCACCAAATTCAATTCTAGAACATTTCATTACCCCAGAAGGGAGCCCCACATCCTTTAGCTGCCTGCCCCACCGTCCTGTCCCCGGCAACTCTGGGCAAACACTACTTTCTGTCTCTATGGATTTACTTGTTCTGGGCATTTCGCGTTCATGTGATCAATAACCTTTTGTCTCTGTGGCTGTCTTCTTTCACAGTGGAATGTCTTCAAGGTTTAGCGATATCGTGACACATATGTCCTTTCTTTTTATTGCTGAATAATACGCCATCGTATGGATATCACGTTTAATTTATCCATTCATCAGTTGATGGACCCTTGGGTTTTCCCATTTTAGGGATATTATGGAGAATGCTTATGTACACGTGTCAGTGTGGGCATGTGTTCAATTCTCTTGAGTAGAAATCCAGGAGTGGAATTGCTGCATCATATATTAACCCTGTTTAACCACTTTGGAAACTACAAGACTGTTTTCCAACGTGGCCGTATTGCTTTACATTCATACCAGAAATGGATGAGCATTCTGATTTCTGCACATCCTTGTCAACACTTGTTATTATTAGGCTTTTTGATTATCACCATTCTAGTGAGTGTGAAGTAATATTTCACTGTGATTTTTATTTGCATCTCCCTGATACTTCTAATAGCTAATGATATTGGACGTCTTTCTATGTGCTTGTTGGCCGTTTATATATATTTTTTGGGGAAGTGTGTATTCAAATGCTTTACCCATTTATAATTGGGTTATTTGTCTTCACTATTGAGTTACAAGGGTTCATTATATATTCCAGATACAAGACTCTGATCAGATGTATGATTTGCAAAAATTTTCTCTTCTTCTGTATGTTGTCTGTTCACTTTCTTGATGGTTTCCTTTGAAGCACAAAAGTTTTTAATTTTGATGATGTCCAGTTGATCTGGTTTCTCTATTATCATTTGTTTTATATTTCTTCCCAGAGTTTCATGGTTTTAGCTCTTACATTTAGGTTTTAATTCATGTTAAGTTAAATTTTTATATGGTGCAAGGTAGGGGTGCAACTTCATTCTTTTACATATGGAAAGTAGATTTAATACATTTTCACCCACCTTGAATTTTGGCTAATTTTACCAATAAAAGTGGTATTTCAGAATAGTTTCATCTGAACTTTTCATTGCTAAGAAAATTGAGAGTCCATATTTTCAAGGTGAGAACAAGTACAGACCTCCCTAGATGTGACTATGGAAGAATGAATTGCTAGACTAGACTTCTCAGAAAAGAATTCCTTCGTAAGTAAGCAGTGGGAAATTGAACTCGGTGACACTGAGGCATCTTCTGCTTATAATAGTCTAGGAATAAAAAGAGCGGATAAAGTCTCGCCACATCTCATGGTTTCTAGGGAGAAAAGTAAACAGAGAGCAGAGCAAACAGAATAAATCACTCACACCCACAGTCCACAGTATTACACTAATTCAGACCAAGTCAGTATGTTCACCAATTTCTGCCCATGTGCCTGGCACTGAACTAGGGGCTGGGAAACAACAGTAGATTCTGGGAACTCACAGTCTAACATGGAGACAAACAACAAATAAACATTTACATGACAGCAGGAGATGTACTCTGATGGGGGTAACTAACAGGTATTATGAGACCCTAATAGTAAAGACAACTAGGCCTGACTAGTAGATCAGGAAAATTCTCTAAGACACAAGCTGCTGGATGAAGAGGCTGGGAGAGTAACGAAGGAAGCAGCAAGTCTAGTGGGAGAAGGAAACGACATTGGGCAGTCCCAGGTCATCCAGTGAGGTTGGTGCTTGGAGCTAGAGACGAGGACATGGTGAGAGATGACATGAAAGCCCTTGGGAGAGGAAAGGTCACACGAGCCTTGGGTGCTAGGGCAGCATGATGCTAACTTGGACTTTTGCTTGAAACAGCTACCATAGACACTACCAAAGAGCTTCCCCAAATGCCCCTGTTCGCCGTGTAGGAGAGTTCCAGGCATTGCACATCTCGCCAATATTTGGGATCCTCCGTGTAATAAAGACCTCACTTTATCTTCTGATTTGATTGTCTCTTTCTTGGCGCTTGTATTCCACATGTTCTGTAAGTGAGTATTTGTCACTTACGTGTCTTGGAAATATATTCTTCACTATGACTCGACCTTTTATTCTTACTGGCTTGATCCTTTACATTTAGATCTGTGTATGGTGTGAGATAGAGGTTGAGATTCATCTTTTCCCCACATGAATATCCAGTCAGGCCAACGATGTCGCTAAATGCGCCATATGTGTTTGAGTCTGTTTCTGACCTTTTATTCTGTTCCACTGGGCTATTTACTTACTTTTGTAGGAATACCAAACCATCTTTATTCATGTAGTGTTACAATAAACTTTGATAAAGAGTGATTCCTCCAACCTTCTCTTCTTTAAGATAGTCAAGGCCCTTTGAATGTTCATATAAATTTCTGAATAAGTGTACCAACTTCCAGATGAAATATGCTTATATTTGGTAACATATTACATTAAGCACAGTTTCTGCTGTAGATTTTTATAGCTCTCCTTTACTATAACAAAGAGGTTTCCTTGCATACGCATTTTTCTAAGCATTTTTTAAAATAAACAGATGTTGAATTTTACAAAGTATTTTGCCCATCTATTGAAATGATAGTATTATTTTTCTCTTTATTCTGGTAATATGGTTAATCGTACTGATTATTTTTAACTGTAGTCCTACATGATCATATTCTAAAACACTTTTCCTGCATTGTGCAATTCCATTTGTTAATTTTTATTAGTATTTGATGGTTATTTTATTTTATTTCTGGATGCAGCTTGCTAACATTTTGTTAATATCTCTTTAGTAAGATTGCTTTGTAATTTTTCTTTCCCTTAATGAATCTGTCAGGTTTTGGTATCAAGCTGATGGCACTTCTACAAAATAAGCTGGAAAATATTCTCTCTGTTAGTATTTTAGAAGAGTTTTAATAATTTGATAGAACACATCAGTCAAGCCATCCAGATGTGGAGTTCTTTCTGAAAAGGTTTTTAATTGCACATTTAATTTCTTTTTTATTTTTTTAATGTTTTTATTTTATTTTTGAGAGAGAGAGAGAGAGAGCATGAGCAGGGGAGGGGCAGAGAGAGAAGGAAACACAGAATCTGAAACAGGTTCCAGGCTCTGAGCTAGCTGTCAGCACAGACCCTGATGCGGGCCTTGAACCCACGAACCGTGAGATCATGACCTAAGCCAAAGCCGGATGCTCAACTGACTGAGCCACCCAGGAGCCCCTAATTGCACATTTAATTTTATTAACGTCTATGGATCTATTTTATTTCTCTTTGGATCAGTTTGTTAACTTGTTTTCTCCTAAGAATTACTTAATTTCATGTATATCTTCAAGCTTATTGGCATGAAGTTGTTCGTAATATTATTTTAATGTCTGCAGTGGTGTCTCTCATTTATTCTCTCTCTCTTTCTCTTTCAGTCTTGCCAGGGTTTGACAAATGTATTCATCTTTTCAAAGAAACTCTTCTGGTTCTGTAGATTCTCTATATTTTAAATTTCCTTCTGTTTCATTAATTTATTCCTCTTCATGATTTCCTTTTTCTGTTTTGTTTGAGTTTCATTTTCTCTCCTAACTTCTTTGAGGGTTGGCCTTTCTTATTTTATACTATATCCATTATATTTATTTAAAGCCATACATTTTCTTTTGAGCTCAGCTTTAGCTGCAAACTCCAATTACTGATTTTAGCATTCTCATTATATATTTTTCAATTATATTGAAAATTATATATTTTTAAATGCTCATTATCATTTCTCCTTTGACCCAAACATATGCAATTTTTTCAGCATGCTTATTATAGATTTCTAGTTTAATTGCACTCTTTATGATTTCAGTCCTTTCAAATGTCTGTTGCTTTACGGTCAATGACTTGTGCAAATGTTCTGTGTGACTCAACTAGAGTAAATACTCTGCTATTGTTTGTGTAGTGTTCTATATACGTGAGTCAGATCGACTTTGTCAATTGTGTTGAAATTTTCTGTGTACGTACTTCAAATCAAGGAAGGGTTTGGGAAGGACAGAAGGAGGTATCTTGGGTCTTAGGTATCTTAGCACTCCTACTTCCTGATAGAAGCCAAATGGGACCGAAATGGAGACATAAGTGGACCGATGTCCCTGGGTAAGTTCCATCTAGAAATGGTGAATTATTGCAGGTGTTTCTAAAATGCCTTCACAGCAGCTCCCAGGGAGAATGATCTCTCCCCACCTCCCAAGACAGGTCCCTTCTGCCGGACTCACAGTGTGGAGCGGGGGGTAGGGGTGGGGGTTAGAAAGATAAGAGAGGAGTTTACCCCAGGGGCTAAGGCTGGGTCACGCAGGTGAGTAGAATAAGGCTGACCAATCCTTCCTGTGTGGGAAGCCAAGCTGTTGAAGACATAAGCTTCAATTTTCAAGGCTTTAGTTTTCAAAATGTATCTATTCTATGTTCTGTTCTCATTAACTGTAGCTGTAACTCCTTTGGGAAGAATTATAATTTAGGTATTTGCTCCGCTAGTCTGGTCTGCTGCCCCCACCTTCCATTTTACCACCTCCCAACACACACACACACACACACACACACACACACTATATCTGGTGTCGGGATATGCTGTTTGGGCTTTTGGGGGGGAATATAGTAAGATGAAGACTACTAGGGGCTCCTGGGTGGCTCAGTTGGTTAAGTGTCCAACTCTTGATTTTGGCTCAGTTCATGATCTCACACTTTATGAGTTCATGGCCTGAGTCAGGCTCTGGGCTGTATGGGTTTCTCTCTCTGCTGCTCCTCCACTCACACGCTTGCACACGCTCTCTCTCTGTCTCTCTCACAAAATAAATAAATAAACATAGGGAAAAAAAAAGAGGAAGCCTCCTAGAGCTCCAGCAGTCATGAGGAATGGAGAGTCCTAGCTGTGGGAAAACACGACAAATACGGAAGCCAAAGACGCTGAGTTCCTCCGTATTTGTAGAACAGGATAAAACCTCTCATTACCTGTAAGTGAGGAGGAACACATCGGCCACAGCTTAGGGTCTAGGCAGCTGCATCCTTGCAAAAATTCTGCCCACTGTAGCCCACAGGTCTTATGTGGGAACGATCTGTTCGTGCTGATGTTCCTCACAGTCCTTTTTGCATAAACACACACGGTCCTGGAATTCTGGGAAAGAGAGGCAGCCATTTTGAGGTTAGGCCAAGGTATCAAGCGCCTCTGCCCAATCCAGTGAAAAGTCTTCTCCGGTTCATGTGGTATTCCATCCAGCCACCCAGAAATTGCTTTCGCTCCTTTGTTTTGCTATCCTATCATGATTTGACCCAGCAATCCCATTTCTAGAAATCTTTTCCAAAAATACACTGAAAATTCTGAAAATACCTGGTAGCCATAGAAGAAATAGAGAAATCTTTAACTAGGGTTACTATTCCCATGACGTTGTGTGCAAAGCTCCAGGCATATTGTAGGGACTCAAGAAGAGCAGCTAGTACTAAATCTGAGCAAGATCAGAGAGTAGGAAATTTTCAGAAACAGGCAATTTAAAAGTAGAAAAAGGACAAAAGTATGAAGCTTAAGCACGCCACTGAAATTCTTCCTCTTCTTCCTTAAACCTTTAACAGCCCTCCTTGAAATGCCCTTTCTGACACCACCCAGCCACCACCGCTACATTTTAAATAGCCATTATTGATTTTCCTTCCCTTTACCAGTGAAACCCTCCAGGCTCTGTTAGAGCAAAGCACAGGCTCTGCTTCCTTCGGGCGCTCCTCAATGCAGGGCACTGCGTCAGCTTCTGTACCTTGGTTTGTGGAGACAGCACCTGGGGAGAGCTGCAGGGCCAGTGCAGACTTCCCGTCCATTCCTGGCCGGTGTGGACAAACCCGTCATGTGAGTCAGCGTGGGTTGGAGTTGACTTGGAGTCAGGACTTGGGGCGATGTGGAGTCTCCTCTGGTTATTTGTTTTTATAGTAAAGAAAAGGAATTGGAGAAAATTCCAGAGCTTTGGTTCACTTGTCTTTTCCCTACAAACATACTCATGCTGGCGGTTGCTGCCAGCTCCTGCTGAGACGATGCCCAGGACGCTGGATGCCAGCTCCTCACCTTCATGCTTGTGACTCAGCCCAAGCCCAGACATGCAGAAGGCGGCAATCTGGCCCAGTGAGGACTGGCCCTGGTGGTGTGGTCTGATGCATCCCTCTGCGTGTTTGCTAAAAACACCTGCCCACTGGATCATGTCTACTGGCAATGTAGAAAGGAAGTCTCCATTAATGATAAATTTGGGGAAATCTGGTGGGCAATGTGCATTTGTCTAAGGACCAGTAAACATGAGTTAGAAATCTACTTGTCTCAACTAGACCTTCGACAAGTCACTTCAGATCTCTTGGCCTCAGTTTTATCTTATGAAACACAAAGCACTTCTGAGAATAACAAGGAGAAGTGGCTGATGAAATAATGGTTTTGAAAGGGTTTAGGGGGAAAAATGAGAGCACCACATTCATGGTAAGAAGCATCATGATTAGAAAAAGGCTTCTGACGGTTGGATCAAGAGCATCAGACCAGAAACTCAGAAGGGAATTCAAAATCCATTAATGCGGACGGAAACTTGTGGACGCCAATTAGCAGGAAGCAGGAGGGGATGTTGTGGGGCCGTTTTTAGCAGATCCAGCACAGAGACTTCAGAAAATGGTGACTGAAGAGAACGCATTTATGAAGTTCTGTTTCAGGGACAGGAGTCTGTAGCAGAGTGACATGTTTTCATAACGATTAGGGATTTTAGCTCAGCACACTGCTAGGGGTTCATAACACACAGGAATGAATTCATCTGTGTACCCTACTCCTTGGGTCTCTATGATTGCTCACAAGACAATCTGTTGTTTAAAGAAAAGGAGAAAAATCCAAGAAATATCAGTTGGCTAAGCTGCTTGTGATGCCATTCTAGGGAGCTGAGTCTTCCTGTTAATTAAGCATCACCGGCAAGCTCCTAGTTGGTACCCGTAGAATGCTTGGTGTTAGAGGGATTGTAGTGAGCATCAAATTCAAGGATCTTTGAACCCCTCTCTGGAGAGGTTGCACTGATTTTCTTCAAGCACTGTCCCAAGAATAGAGAAAAGGCTGAGCAGAAAGGTTCTGAGGACCCCACATACTATATTCCCAAGTTTATGCAAGAATTCAATTTTGTATCTGATTTACACTCAGGGTTCTCAGAAAGATGTTGATGCCTCCAAAAATCATGTGAATAGAACCCAAGTTTTTGAAGGACAATGGCAGCCATCTAAATTAGAACCTACGTGTACAGCCCATTAAAGAAAACACACAGACCATTAAAGAAAGCAAAGAAAACCACGTAAGAGCCATGCTGTAGCATAACCAGGAGGCAAGGATGCTACAATAAACAACGTGTATAGAAGCAAGAGAATAAATATTCAAAAGCGTGCAGCCAGAGCCAGCTGCAGAATCCAGGCCCAAATGGAGCAGGGCCAGAGACTGCACAGACAGCAGAGGATGGCAAGAGACTGGCTGTGCTGAGATACAAAATAAAATTCACCAGAGAGAGAGAGTCTCACTCTAAGCAGAGAAAAAAATGCGAACAGGTCTAACCTGGCAAGACAGAGCCATGGCTGTGGGATGGGACTGGGGTGGCTTGTGGGGAATTGAGAGGAAGACGTTGGGAAAGACTCTTTGAGGAACCAAAGGACCATAAACCCAGGAAGCTATCTAATCCCTCATTCCTCACCCCAGTCATTAAGAAAGCTGCAGGTCAGCGTACCGACTGACACGGTGGTCTTGGACCGAGAAAGCCAGTGGGCTCTCCAAACTCCTGAGCCCCAGATCTCACCTGGCCCAGAGAAACATAGCATTTTAAAAAGAAAAACCGGAGGCGCCTGGGAGGTTCGGTCGGTTGGGTGTCCGACTCCAGCTCAGGACATGATCTCACAGTTTGTGGGTTCGGGCCCTGGGTCTGCTCGGTGCTGACAGCTCAGAGCCTGGAGCCTGCTTCCAACTCTGTGTCTGTTTTCGGATTCTGTGTCTCTCTTTTTCTCTACCCCTCCCCTGCTCACGCTCAATCTCTCTCTCAAAAGTGAACAAACATTTTAAAAATGTAAAAAATGAAGAAAGAAAAAGAAAAAGGCAGGCTGCATCCATACATAGCTACCTTAAGAAGAAATTTTTAAGTGGGAAGAAAACATTCCGCCTAATAATATTTTCCCTATAATCCAGCCATGAAGCAAAGAAAAAATTTTATCTGATGTCCCAACCTAAGGTATATATTGTGGGGGCCCAGCTGACGCACCAGAGTCCAAAGGTCTCTGAGTAGGGGGTTGGTGTCGGTGAAATATCTATAAGAAAGAACACAGACAACATGAATGGTGGAAGAGACCAAGAGACCACACTTTACTGTGAAACTTGGTGTCTTAAATACCATAGGTGATTACATCTTTCTTTTAATGATTACATTGTTTGCAACTTCTTAGGAATCACATGTTTTAGAATAGATCATTGTTTTCACGGAAGAGAGAACAGAAAGTTAAAGACAGAAATGGAGTACAATACAGAAGATCAAAAAACATAATTACCAAGTGGCATGAATAATAGGAAAACTAACTCCAGTCTCTGATCCATTTAGGTCAAGCAGTCAAGTGCACACATTTTCAAGTAGGGGAAGCAGGGTCCCAAAGGCCACACAGCACTTCTGGCTGGATGGGCCCCAACAATATATTGATAAACAAACATTTGTAATTGTGAAAAATCAACTAACTAAGAAATTTTAAAATGTGTAATGGAAATGGAGAGAATACAGGAAATGTGAAATGGGAAGTTGATTAAATTCAGTAAAGAAATTGCAACAACTTTTTAAATAACAGAATGTTTTCTAGGAGTGCATCTTGCAAATAGGGGAAGAAGGTAGACAGAAAGGAGAAAATAAAATCATCTAATTGGCTGCCACATAAGTGGTATTTAAGAATAAAAGCATATAATTTAGGGCTGAACAAATCATTAGTGGAAGCCTCAGTAAAGAAAGACACCTCAAGCATATTGTAGTATAGAGGTGGAATTTAAGGAAAGGTATTAAGCAGGCTGTGTTGTAGCCTATGAACAAGTAATAAATTGTATCATGTATCTTGAATGTATCATAGATAAGCTGCTATATTACAATTGCCACTTCAGATAGCTGTGAAATTAGGTGATTAACTAGTTGTTACTTAACCTTCTAATTTCTGTGTAAGTCTAATTACATGAAACAGAAGTTGGTGTTTTGGTTTTTTACTTTGCTTTTCTGTTTGGAATGTCATTGCAACTACTGTATTGTAAAGGATGGAAAATAATTGCATATGTTAAAAAAATATGAAACTTTATAAAGTAAAAAAAATAATAAAAAAATAAATAAAACATTAAAAAAACATTTAAAAAAAAAAGAAAAAAAGAAAGACACCTCAGGGCACTATGAAAGGCATTCATATAAAGGTAATGACTAGAACAAAAGTACAGACTTTTCTAAATACCAAAATGGATACAAAAACCAAACAACAGAGAAAATGGACCACAGAGAAATATGACATAATACATAGAGTAAATATAAAATAATAGGACACAGTTGAGAACAGGCCAAATCCATCCTATAAAAATAAGGTTGTAACTTTTTGTAACTAGTTTTAACAACTAGCAGCTGTAACTCCTCTATTAAGGAACACAATTTGGAGATTGACTCCCAAGACAAAACTGAACCCTACACTATATAAAACTCATTTCTTTTTATAATTTTTATTGTTTATTAATTTTTGAAAGAGAGAGAAAGAGACAGAGCATGTGTGAGGGAGGGGGAGGGGGAGAGGGAGACACAGAATCCAAAGCAGGCTCCAGGCTCTGAGCTGTCAGCACAGAGCTCAACACGGGGCTTGAACCCACGAACCATGAGATGATGACCTGAGTCCAAGTAGGACGCTTAACCAACTGAGCCGCCCAGGAGCCCCCATCTCTTCTTCTCAATATTTTAATTTTAATTTTTTATTTGAGAGAGAGAGAGAACACGTGAGCAGAGGAGAGGGGCAGAGGGAGAGAGAGAGAGAGAGAGAGAGAGAGAGACCCTTAAGCAGGCTCCATGCTCAGCACGGAGCCCAGCACGGAGCTGGGTCCCATGACCCTGGGATTATGACCTGAGCTGAAATCAAGAGTCGGATGCTCAGCGGACGGAGTCACCCAGTCGTCCCTAAAACTCACTGCTAAAATGAGTCAAGAAAGTTAAACATCAAGGCGTGTGCAAAGGTGTAAGGAGCAGATGCAGGATGTATGGAAGCACCTGCAACAGGAGGCCCCCTTGAAGGGCCAGAGGCAGCGAGCGGAAGAGCCGAGTCGCCATGAGAGGAAGACGGTACCCGGTACCCGGGGCTGCTCTGCGGGAAGGTGGCCCTGAGGCCGGGAGCCGAGCAGCAGCTGCGCCCAGCGGTGGCGCTGGAGGCCAGAGCGTCAGTGGTTTGCAGCCCACGGGGCGGGAGCCGGGCGAGAACGCTCACCCTCCGAGGAAACGTGTGTTTTTGTTGAGTTAAGGAAACTCAAGAGACGAAATCTGCAGGGTCTCAGAGTTGACAGCCTAGTAGAAGAATTAAGACAGCACAACTGGGAGGTCCGCAGGGAGGTCAGAACCAAGTGCTCCGGGGCGCAGAGGAGGAAGGAGACAGAAGTCCCAGCTGGGGGGAAGGGTCCGTAAATCTCCATGGAGGAGGCCATAACTGGATTGCAATAGGACTTGCAATGAGAATTTTATCAGACATATTACATACTACGTATCGTGTTAGTGATGATTGTATAATACTGTCCACGCTATTTCGTATGTAACTCTCCTTTCACGCTACCACATACTGCACATATTCTTACACCACATTTTCAATGTTTCTTTTACATGGTTGAATAGTATTTCATTATATTTACCACTCTTTCTGAACTTTATCTAGTCTCATGTTATGGAATCAAGTCATTTCTATGTTTTCTATAACATCGTAAAGGACGCATCCTTTAGCATCACAAACGACATCCTTCTTGCTCTGGGGTTGTGTGTTTCCACATTCTGTAGACAGCAAAGGCAAATTTGCACACTACTGCTGAATTTCGTTCCAAGAAAGCTGGGTGTATGCTTGATCCCACTGGGTGTATATGGAAGATGAGAAAAGAACCCCTTCCTGCTCAAAATGGGTCCCCTGTTTGCACAAGAATATGACACCTTGCTTGGCACCATCGTGTACAAGGACACTAGCACATCCAGCCCAGCACCCCTGCCTCTTAACAGTCCTCCAGAGTGTTGAAGATTAAATAGGATGATCTGTGTGGTTCCCACATAGTAGGTGCTTACCAAATACTTCTTGTCCCTCTAGTTTTTGTGAACTCCATTGTATTTCTTTTTCCTTTAAGTTGACTTACTTATTTGAGAGAGAGAGCGCGAGAGCAGGGGAGGGTCAGAGAGAGAGAGAGAGAGAAAGCCCAGGCAGGTTCCAAACTGTCAGTGCTGAGCCTGATGTAGGGCTTGAACTCTCAAACTGTGAGATCATGATCTGAGCCAAAACCAAGACTTGGATGCTTAACCAACTGAGCCCCCCAGGTGCCCTGAGCTCAACTGTATTTCTTGCCTTTCAGTCCCTTAGGAATGAGCATTTCCATTTTCACTAAGCATTTTGTTGGAAAGGATACCATTGCCAACTTTTCCCAGGGCAGGGGCTGCTTTGATTTTCCGACTTCACAAACAAGCCCACCTGTGACTCATTCATGTCTTTGTCGTGAAACCTGACATGTCTCCTGAGCCTTTTGGTCATTCTTGTTGGAAGCCCACTTGTCTTCATTGGCTACTCTCCAGACGTCCAACTACCTCTTTAACCCATGGAGCCTCCCTTCTCTGGTCCGGGTCATGACCTGCCCCTTTGTTCCACACTGGCATCTCCCGCGGACGTGGTCTCCAGGGCCCATCTGACTCACTGTCCAGCTAAGTCAATAGTCAGAAGCCACCGGTGAGTCAGCCTTCTTCCTTTTGTTAATATAATGAAGAAGTCTCTTCACAGAGTCGTGACATTTCTTTTCAGAAAGAAAATTCACTAAGATTAGCTGATGAGCACATTTTTATTCATTACAGGGAAAGGTCATACTAAGCCAAAAAAACAGAAATCAGGAATTATTTCATAGGTGATATCAGGGGGAGTAAAATAGACCAACGTGCCGCCTTTGAGTGAAACAGAATTATTCTCTTCCCAAGTGAGATGTAATGACTTCCATGGTGGGTGAGTTATTGAATTGAAAATGTGGTTGGATGGTGTGACTATGACAAAAAGCTATTAAATGTGATCTTAATCTCTGACACACTAAGAGGAATGACAGGAAAATGAATATCTAATAGTTTCACATTTTTATAGAGTAGTCAATCTCTAAGGCTTGAATTGCTTATGAACAAACTCTTCTTTTTTGAATTTCAAACACAGATAATCTGTCATAAAACATTTTTGAAAGCCTAATATATGAACATAGCAGGGTCCTATGTATAGAAAGTCAAAGTGTAGTACCTGTTTTTTAGAAGCTCACATGACTGGTTAGGCCCAAGAGTCGTGTATACATTTATTCATTCCTATTGCCCTCTACCGTGACGCAGCAGGTATGCTGGGGTAAATAAAGATGAACAGAACACATTCTATGTCCTCTGGTCTCATAGTGGAATGCCCTCCCATTTCAATGTGACATTATAGAAATATTGTCAGAGCCCACATCTCTCAGACATCTTTTGCATTATCTCGTTTATTTGTTTTTTTTTTTTAAGTTTATTTATTTTAAGAGAGAGAAAGAGTTAGCAGAGGAGGGGCAGGGACACAGCCGGACAGAGAATCTGAATCAAGCTCTGTGCTGACAGCGGACAGACCAACATGGGGCCTGAACTCACAAACCTTTAGATCATGACGTGAGCTGAAGCTGGATGCTTGACCAACGAAGCCACCCAGGCACCTCTATCTCATTAATTTTTTTAAAAAAATTTTTTTGAGAGACAGCGTGAGCAGGGGAGGGTCAGAGAGAGAGACACACAGAATCTGATGCAGGCTCCAGGCTCTGAGCTGTCAGCACAGAGCCAGACGCAGGGCTCGAATCCACAGACCGTGAGATCGTGACCTGAGCCAAAGCCGGACACTCAAGCAACTGAGCCACCCCGGCACCCTATCCCATTTATTTTTTACAGGTCAGTGAGGGAGGTACTGTCATCCAGTTTTACCAGAGGGAAAACCAAGAATCAGAGACATTACTTCACTTGCTCAAAAAACGATAGCAAGAGTCAGGGCTGGCGTTTGAGTCCGTGTTGTGTCACCGTAAACCCAAGCTCCTTCCAGGAGGCCATGCCCTATATTGTCACAAGGATATGCCCTAAAATCGCATATGATAAGAGTTCAAGTGGAAGCTGTTTCTTCTCTCTGGCTTTGGGATTTACTTCCTTGGACATGAAGCGAAATCAAGAGTTGGTATTTTAGTAGCCACGGTGGTTGAGTGGATTGATGGTGCTTCAGAATGTCACAGTCACTAGTGCCCCCATGAGTTATCGGTGTGATGGTTATTTTATGTGTTAACTCGACCAGACCCTGGCGTGCCCAGATATTTGATGAAATATTTTTCTGGATGTGCCTGTGAAGGTGTTTTGCGATAAGATTAACAATTAAATCCGTAGACTGAGTGGAGCAGATTGCCCTCCATAATGTTGGGTGGGCTTGGTGGAATCAATTGAAAACCGGAATGGAACAAAAAGGCTGGCTCTCCCCTGGAGTAAAAGAGAAATCCTTTTGTCTCATTGCCTTTGAAGTGGGCCAGGTCTCCTCAAGCTCAAGTCCTCAGACGCGTGCCTAATTCCACCACCGTCTCTCCTGGGGCCCCAGCAGAGTGACTCCCCTGTAGATCTTGGGACTTGTCATTCTCCACAGTCGCCAGAGCCAATTCCTTATAATAAATCTCTCTTTATATATACACCTATTGGTTCTGTTTCTCTGGACAGTCCTGACAACACAATCGAAGAAGCTTAATATTAAAGGAAATTTAAATTAGCCACATGAACGGCTCATGGGCACAGTGGCTTTCAGTAGAACCTTCTGCAGCAATATACATGTTCTGTATCTGCACCGTCCAATATTGTAGCTGCAAGTCACATGTCACTATTGAGCAACTGAAATAGCTAGTGAGACTAAGGAACTGAAGGCTTTACTTTACTTATTTTTATTTTTTTAATGTTGTTTATTCTTTTTTATTTATTGGGGTTTTTTTGAGAGACAGACAGAGAGACAAGAGTGTGAGTCGGGGAGGGACAGAAAGAGAAGGAGACACGGAATCTAAATCAGGCTCCAGGCTCTGAACTGTCAGCACAGAGTCTAACCTGGACATTCAGATTGCCGCATAGGACTAGTGGCTACTATAAACTATTCTTATTTTGTGTGTGTGTGTGTGTGTGTGTGTGTAAGACATTTATCCATATCTTTACACAGAGAGAGAAATGGGGTGCTATTGTTTCATTTCCATCTTCCCCCATCAAAGCATAAGGTTTTTCTTTAAGGGGAGAGGAGTTGTCCACTGTCTACTTTATCCCCTTACAATTACCTAGAACAGGGCCTGGAAGAAAACTGACCCTTCACAAATATTTGATGAATTTTACTCATGGGTATTTAATAATAACCTTGATGCAAAATGCTTTGAATGCCCAGAGATTTCCATTGGTCTAATTAATTGCATTAGAACATCAATGTCTACACATTGTATCTAGCTTTGCCTTTATTAGCCCCGCATGGCTCTGAGCCATTCTTCTGGTTTGTAAAATTTAGACAACACTTTGGGGATCTTCAAAAGTGAGATGCTCTTCTTAGCTCTGGAAGGTTTGAACTGAGAAAACATTTGGGGAAGAAGCTGAGGGGTATGCCCACCTTGAAGGCTGCCAACTTTTATGCTTGGGCTAATGTTTATTTGTAGTTTGAGATTTTATCTCATTCAAGAAGTCTTCCCCAACAGCCCCTCCACCACCTATAGCTCACTAGGGTGCCCATCTATGTACTCTCATGGCACCCTGGACACCCAAGCCTCTATGACAGCACTTAACCCCCTAGAGAGAAATGGTCATTTCTTGTCTTTTCCACCATTAGACTGAGAAGTAAGGGTTCAGTCTTGTTCACCACTGGGTCCCCAATACCCAAGGCAATGCCTATAACACAAGACAAGCTGGGGGAAATAATGTTTACAAATGAAAGGAGGGAAGGAGGGAGGAAGAAAGGAAGGAAGGAAGGAAGGAAGGAAGGAAGGAAGGAAGGAAGGAAGGAAGGAGGTGAGAGAGGGAGAGGGTTCAGAGCCTCTGGTAGTTCTCACAGAATGAGGAGGAATCTGTCTCCAAGGTTCCCCTAATCTGTCTGTTCTGGAAAGGAGAAACAGCAAAGGGTCTCCCTACCATGTACCTTAATTTCCCAAGGGGTCCCATCCCCAACCCCACTCTCTCCGCACTGGTTGGCCCAGAGGCTGCAGACCACAGAGGACCAGATCTCTGAGCCTGTGAGGGCACTTGAAGGTGATGGTGGTGGCTTTGTCTCCACCCAGTGGACAGGGGTTCCTAACACACATGCAGAGGGATGCATCAGGCCACCAAGGTCAGTCCTCACAATATGTCGCTAGGCCATGTGCCACCTTCTACATGTATAGGCTCTGGCTGAGTCACAAGCATGAAGGTGAAGAACTGGCATCCAGCGTCCTGGGCATCTTTCTTGGCAAGAGAATGAACCAAAGCTCTGGAATTCCTTTTCTTTACCATGAAAGACAAAGGAGCCTCCACATCTCCCCACGTCCTGACCCCAAGTCAATTCCAGCCCTCCCTGACTTGCGTGAAGGATTTGTCCACACCGGCCAGGGACGGACAGGTAGTCTGCACTGGCCCTGCAGCTTTCTCCAGTTGCTTTCTCTCCAGTTGCTGTCTCCACAAATCAAGGTACAGAAGCTGACGCAGTGCCCTGCATTGAGGAGCGCCTGGAAGAAGCAGAGCCTGTGCCTTGCTCTGTCAACAGAGCCTGGAGGGTTTCGCTGGTAAAGAGAAGGAAAATCAATATGGCTATTTAAAATGTAACGGTGGTGGCTAAGCGGGGTTGGAAAGGGCATTTCAAGGAGGGCGTGCAAGGCCCTGGAGTATGCCGTGCCCCAGACTTTGGAGGAGGAAGAATGTCCAAAGAAACAAATTTCCAAAATAGAAGATGTTTCCATATTCATCTTTCCCCTACATCTGAATCCCCTTTCTGGGAAGTGTTGTTCCCACTGTCATCCTACCCAACACCAACAGCAGGTCCCTGGTCTCTTGCACCCACCTGGCCCAGTCTATTTAGCACTTACTTGTCTCCAGAAATATGCCAAGCACTCTACACACAAACAGAGATGCAAATATTATCTCTAGTTTACATTTAAGGGAGCTTGCACTCAGCGAGGTTAAGTAACTCAACCATCTGCCCACAGCCAGGGAGTGGCAAACTTCAGTGAAGCCCAGCTCTGCCGGATTTCACAGCACACACCCTTCACGTGTCAGCATGTCACTCCATGAAAGTCACCCGGAAGAGGATTCTCTGCTTCAGGAGATTGGAGGTTGTTAGTAGATTTGGAGCTTCTCCTGCGCATTTCCCTTGGGCATTTGGCTGAAGTTCAGTCCCTAAAGCTACTTATGGGTCAACTGACTAGCCATCTGGGCAAGGATAAGGGGCATAGAAGGCCCAGGCTGCAGAATGGTAACAGTTCTAGTCCTTGGTGACTGATGTAAGTTGCCTAAAGTCCCTGGTGCTTGGTCTAACAGGCAGGCTCCATTTCACCCTTGAGAGTGGGGCACACTCACGTCCAACTCAGAATTTGAAAGAGGATATACAAGCACCTTCCAATGGACTGTTTCTCTGATTTCTGCATATCTGTAAAGAGGCTGCCAAAGAGAGAGCACACAAGCAAAGGGCCGGCCTGGGAGACGGTTGGGGCCTGCCTGCAGGGCCATGGCGGTCAGCGGGACACGTGGTGGAGAGGGACCACATGCATGATGGGTGATTTTGCTTGTGAAGCTCACTGTGTGGATTAAACAGAAGAGCCCTGGTGCTGGGTGACTGTCCGGTCCCGCCCTGGCCGGCGGGGCGGCAAATCCTTGCAGGTCCGTTCCTGAGGGAGGGAGAGAGAGTAGGGCAGGAAGGGGCGCACAGAGAGTGGGGCAAGACAAGCGTTTTCTGGTCAAGCCCCCTTTATTTTTCCAAAGAAAAAAACCCCACACCTATATAGGGTTTAGGGCGGGAAACTGACAGGGTTGGTTGCTAGGAAACAGGGTCAAAGCTAGCGTAAAGAAGGAAAGAAACTAAAGTTTTTAGCACAGCACGTGAAGGGGCAATACCACCCTGCCTCTGGGCAGTTGATCTTTGTTCTTCTGGCTTCTCCTGACAGGGAGAGGCGCTCCCCTGCCTATTTTGGTAACTCCCCTCAGGGAGTGACATTTTCGGCTAGTAAATGGCCGAGCAGCGGAATCTTTGCAGCTTCCCACAGGTGACTTCGGTGACCAGATATTTTCAGTATTTACAGAGTTCATTGTAATCAGGATGAATCTCTGTAGTAAAGAATTAAACATACATGTGGCATGGTAGAATCCGCTCAACCCCACTTCCAACAAGTTCATTTAATTTACCTCCTCATTATTATAATTAACAACCAAGTAGCTCGGAATATGAAATAAAGTTGTCAAGAGTTCATTTCTATAAGACAGCTGTGTTGAGATGTGCTTTACAGAGGAAAGCCTCTCACATGATCTAGCTGGACTCACAGGTGGAAAGAAAGGGTGAGGGGTGTTCCCCAAAACTTCCCTCCACCCTCCTGGAGGTACGTCCTGGCAGGCTGACTGCTTGGCTCTCTTCCTCACGGGGCAATGCTCGAGCAAGGCCTCCTTCAGGATGGAGTTCAGTGAGCGCTCGACAGGGACCCGGAAGAAGAATGAAATTGGGCCCCCCTTCCCAGAAAACCCAAGAAGGAATTCCCAAGGTGGGGAGCCTGGCCTTTGCCTGGGAGAACGTCTCCTGGATTCCACTCGGTGCCCTGAGTGACCCTCCAAGCCACAGGCTCCCCACCCAACCCAAGGTCAGTAACGGAACCCGTTTACTCACCAACATTTACTGAGAATCTACGCATGCTCTATCCATCCTTGTCTCTCAAACTTCCCAGACCAGAGTGGTGTCCAGCCACTGGTTGCGGAGTGGATGGTCCCACCCACGGGAATGCAGAGTCTGCGGACGGAGCAGGGGACCCAAGTTTCTATTTGCCGAAGAACCAAGCGTATCTGTCTTGAGGCTTGTGCCTTGGTAGCCTGGCCCACAGTCTAACGGAAACCTCGCAAAAGCCCCATGAGGGCCGTATTTTATTCCATTTTTAAAAACTGTATTTTCTAAAACAACAACAGAAAGAACACCAGCTATAAAATTTGCTATCTCAATTTCTAAGAGTACAATTGAATAGTGGGAAGTATGCTGTATTTACATTGTCACGTGAATCTCCAGGGATCTCACATCTTGTGAAACCAAAACTCTGTACCCACTGAACAGCTCCCCAGACTCCCACTCCAGCCCCCTCCCCGCCCAGCCCCCTATGACTACCATTCTACTTCCTGACGCTGTGAATCTGACTACTCTAAGGAGCCTCACATAAGTGGAATCGCACAGGATTTGCCTTTTTGTGACTGGCTTGTCTCACTTGGCTTCCTTCACCCGTGTTGTAGCACATGACCGTATTCACTTCTTTTTAAAGGCTGAATACTGGGGCGCCTGGGTGGCTCAGTCAGTTAAGTGTCCTATTCTGGCTCAGGTCATGATCTCACGGTTCATGGGTTCAAGCCCTGAGTCGGGCTCTGTGCTGACAGCTCAGAGCCTGGGGCTGGTCTTCTGATTCTGTGTCTCCGCATCTCTCTGACCCTCCCCTGCTCACACTGTCACACTGTGTCCCTCTCTCTCTGTCAAAAATAAAACACTAAAAAAATTTTTTTAAAGGCTGAATACTATTCCACTGTCTATACACATTTTGCTTTTCCGTTTGTCCATCCATGGACACTCGGGTTGCTTCCACCATTTGGGTTTTTTTAACAGATTTTTAAATGTTTTATCTATTTTTGAGAGAAGAGAGAGAGACAGCATGAGCAGGGGAGGGTCAGAGAGAGAGATAGATAAAGAATTTGAAGACAGGCTCCAGGCTCTGAGCTAGCTGTCAGCACAGAGCCCGACGCGGGGCTCGGACCCACAAACCGCGAGATCATGATCTGAGCCGAGGTCAGATGCTTAACTGATGGAGCTGCCCAGGTGCCCCCAACTTCCACCTTTTGGATATTGGTAACTATGAACATGAATGTATGGCTTTATTCTTGTTTCTACAGATGATGCCCTTAGATCCAGAAAGGTAGGGGAACAGCCTGAAGTCACATGTAGTTAGTGATGGAGGCTGAGAAACTCAAAGATCAAGGGGCTAAGGGGACTCCTCAGAACTGCAAGGCAGAGCGCGGCTCACGGGAGGCCCAGCTCCTCTGATCTGTGTGCCCGGGCAGAGGCCGCTGTAGGGCTGTGCTCCAGGGTGACTGTCCTCTCCCAACACCCTCCCCACAGCTCAGTGAGGAGAGCAAACTATGGCCCCTCCCAAGGTGACTGGCTGGGCTCGAGAAGGGAAAGGACCGCCTTCAGAGCTCTGCTCCTGGAGGGGAAGCAGGACCAGGCAGAGTGAGAAGGGGCCAGCTCGTGAGGGATGCACACAGCGGCCAGGCATGGTGTTTATACCATTTCGTAGAAAAGAAAAATGAGGTCCAGAGAGGTGAAGTGCCCTTTCTGGGGTCACACAGCTCAGTGGCCAGTTCCCTCTTGCATTTCGACAAATGTGGCTCTTTCCCTTGCCACCTCCTTCCCCGCAGTTCTAAGTGTCAAGTTCTCAGGCAGGACCTTCAAGGTCAGCACAAGAAGTATGAATTTAAGGAGGTGAAGTGAGGAATTAAGTGTTCACTTCAATCAATAGCTTGGTTCCAGGGGCACCTGGGTGGCTCAGTCGGTTAAGTGTCCGGCTTCGGCTCAGGTCATGATCGCACGTTCGTGTGTTCGAGCCCCGCGTCAGGCTCTGTGCTGATGGCTCGGAGCCTGGAGCCTGCTTCAGATTCTGTGTCTCCCTCTCTCTCTGCCCCTCCCCGTTCATGCTCTGCCTCTCTCTGTCTCAAAAATAAATAAAACACTAAAAAAAAAAAATTCTTTTTTTAAATAGCTTGGTTCCAGGTCCTTCCATGGATCACTCAGTATGCGTGAGTTGAGGGGCGCCCAGGTGGCTCAGTTGGTTAAGTGTCCCACTCGTGGTTTTGGCTCAGGCAAGATCTCACAGTTCGTGAGATCGAGCCCCTTGCAGGGCTTTGCACTGACAGTGAGGGGCCTGCTTGGGATTCTGTCTCTCCCTCCTTCTCGGCCCCTCCCCTGTTCTCACTTTCTCTCTGTCTCTCTCAAAATAAATAAACTTAAAAAAAAAACAAGCATGTGTTGAGTAAACAAAAAGAATAAAGAAGAGGTGAGTGCCCCACCCTCTCTCCTTCTCGGAGCCTTGGAGACACTGGGAACGGGTTCTCAGCCTCTGCTCTCTGCTTGGGGTGGACGCTGACGGAAAGGGGGGGCTCTCAGAGGCTGAAGCGTCTGCCATCTTCCACGCTGACCACACTGCGGCTGCCAACTCAGAAACCGCTCCTGGGGAACAAAACTCTTAATGTGGGAAAACTTACCAAAAGCCTCAGAAGTCAAAAAGTCCCAAGATTCGATCCAATGCAGTCATGCACATGTCTTTATGCCTCTCCAGGAAACAACAAAGAAATTCAATGCTTAATTATAGATTTTCTTTTTCTCCTGGTGTGTGTGCTAATTGCATACCATACAGTCACTGTCTATGCATTCTGGAGTTTATACTGTCTCCATGATGCTCTGGCGAGCGAGATGGCTGGGTCAGTTTTGTTCTCGCTTTCTCTTCCCTCGGTCCCGCCCTGAGCGAGCTCCCGTCGCTGTGGCCAGGGGACCTGGAGATGGGAAGAGCCCTCTTTTTTCCTTTCCTCTCTTTTCTCTCACCGCTTTGCTCAGATGACAGCCTACATCACAGGGACATCTGTCTCCATGGCCACAAGAGCCAGGGAAGGGGGCGCCTAAGAGCTGGAAAATGTTGGGGAGATACTGTGGAAAGGAGCACTGCCGAGGGGCATATAGACAGTAGGCGCATTACTGGGTCACAGAGTTTGGGCTCTTGCAGCTTTAATTTGCACATTCCCGATGACTGATTTCTCTGATGCTGAGCAGATTTCAAATAATGTATGTCTTTGGGGGCACCGGGATGGCTCAGTCGGTTCAGCGTCTGACTCTTGTTTTTGGCTCAGGTCATGATCTTGCAATTCATGAGTCTGAGTCCCACATCAGGCTCCACACTGAAAGTGGGATTGCTTGGGATTTCCTCTCCCCAATCTCTCTGTCCCTACCCCACTCATGCGCTCTCCCATTCAAAATAAATAAACAAACTTAAAAATTTTTAAATAGGGGCGCCTAGGTAGAGGTTAAGCATCCGACTTTGGCTCAGGTCATGATCTCACAGTTCGTGGGTTTGAACCCCACGTCGGGCTCTGTGCTGACAGCTAGCTCAGAGCCTGGAGACTGCTTCCGACTCTGTGTCTCCCTCTCTCTCTGACCCTCCCTGCTCATGCTGTCTCTCTCTCTCAAAAATAAATTTAAAAATAAAACATTAAAATATTTTTAAATACATACATATCCTTTTATATAAAGTGTTCATTTTTCTGTTGAGTTCTCTCTTTATAGTGCTTTGTGGATGTTCTTTATGGTATTAATATATGTGTTGCAAATGTTTTCTGCTGTTCTATGGTACATTTTCTGCTTCCTTGGTGGAGTTTTGATGACTTAAAGTTCTTATTATTTCTTTTTTTTTCTTTTAATGAGAAGGGAAGGTTGGGGAAGGTCACCCATCTCTGAAAGTTCTTAACTTTAATGAATTCCAATCTACCCTTTTTTTCCTTAAGTATTCATGTTTTTTGTAGTCCACTGAAGAAACCTTTGCCTTCCTAAAATCAGAAGATATTCTCATATGTTATCTTTGAGAAGATGTAGTGACTTACCATGCACATTTAAATCAATAATCTGTCTGTAATTGCCTTCTATGATTAGTGTGGATTCAGAGATCTGACATTACTTATGGAAGAGACCCTCATCTGCCCTCCACAGAGCAGTGTGACCTTCGTGAGAATCAGGGGAATCACAGATGGGTCTGTGTTAGGACTCTACATTCTGTTCACTAATCTTGCCCAAACTTACGTTAAATAAGGTAATTGCATAATAAGTCTCACTATCCTCCGATCTTTGTTCTTCAATATTGACTTGCCTATGTGTATCCCTTTGCATTTCCTTCTTACACTTAAAAACAGCTTGTCAATCCCCCCTCCCCCACCCCCTCAAGAAACATCCTTCTGAGATTTGACTCTGATTGCATTGAATCTACAGATCAATCTGGGGAGAACTCATCTTCATAATAGTATGTGCTCTATTTCATGAACATTGTATATTTCCTTGTTTTTATAGATAGTTTTTAAGGTCTCTTGTGGTTTTTAGTTTTCAGTGTGGAGGTCTTGCACATCTTTAATTATACTTATTCCTAAGTCCTTAAAACATTTTATGCAGTTGTACACTGTATTTGCAAAATAGAACTCAAATTTTCTTTTCTATATGGTTTGTATAAAGAAATACAATTGATATTCACATATTGACCTTGTAGCTCAAGGACTTTTTAAATTCATTTACTAATTTTTAATATTCCCTTATTCATTCTCAAAATTCTATTAATTCTACATCTCTGCCCTTGCCTTCTCTTCCTTCTCACTCACTGGCAGCCCACATGGGGGCCATGCACAGAAGATGTCCAGCTCACCTTGTATCCCCTTGATGCTGAGTGGGTGGATGTACTAGTGAGCAACCTTAGCCTGTGTGCCACAGACCGAGACAGGGACTGTCTCTTTATTTTATTTTTATGTTTTTTATTTATTTTTGAGAGACAGAGAGAGACAGCACGAGCAAGGGAGGGACAGAGAGAGAGGGAGATACAGAATCTGAAGCAGGCTCCAGGCTCTGAGCTATCAGCACAGAGCCCGACACAGGACCCGAACCCATGGACTGAGAGATCCTGACCTGAGCCGAAGTCAGACGCTTACCGACTGAGCCACCAGGCGCCACGGGACTGTCTCTTTAAATTGGCCACAGACTCCCTGCTGTGCTCACTTCATTAGCAGAGACAGCCCCTGGCTCCTGCAAGCCTAATTCTAATTTATCTCAGTTTGTTGTCATCCTGTGACTCAGGCAAGAGGCTGCATTTCTGTTTCCAATTGAGGCTTATTACCTGGCAGGCAAGAAACTTGGGTGAAAGCTGGTAAGAGAGAAGCAGGAGGATTCGACTTGGTAGAGAATAACGGAGCTTTCAGCAAACCCCTGCCATCCTTCGTCTATGTTGCCTGTGCCTGTGGCTCTGCCTCACAATCCAATAGGGAAAAAGGGCAAACACACATTGTCCAGGTCCCTGGAGCCCTCCCTTCTGCCCAACGCACAAACCCTTTACAAATGCCATTCCATGACCAAGGAGCAGGACACCCTCAGAGACGATGTTGTATCGGAAAAAGAATGAAGATGCTGGAATTAAACCCTTTAAACCTGAGCCTGCTCTTACCGAGTCATCCTGCACCCAGTACCTGCCTTCACTGAGCCTGTTTCCCTACACAGAGAAACGTGACCCTGACATCTGCTTGGCAGCACTGGCCCAACTAGGAGCATGGCCCCAGTGGACATGAGCTGGGTCTCAGCTGGCCTCACTCACTGTCATTGTCATTGTCCGTTGCCTGGACTTGGCTGGAATTTGATTTTTGGAAACCCTGACTCGGTTCGAGCACGAAGCCACTTACTGTTTCTGGGGGGAAACTGAGACTATCATCTGTGTCCTCTGCATGTCCATCCGGGTAAAAATTGTTAGTGGGCAAAAGGTGAGAATTAAAAGTATTCCTGAAGAACTACTCAGAGGGTGGCCGCCAGACCAGCGGGATCAGCAGCACCTTGCCCTTGAGATTTTAGTTTTCTTGTTTGCAACATACAGGTTTGTACTCAACGATCCTTTTTCCACCTTGAATAAACATGAATTCAACAACCATTCATTGAGACCCAAATACACATAAGGAATTAGAGTCTGTCGAGGCATATTCATTCTTTCAATGAATATTTTTTGAGCACCTTACCATACGCCCAGCAGTGTCTAGACAGCAGGGATATAAGAGTAGACAAAACAGGGGCGCCTGGGTGGCTCAGTCGGTTGAGCGTCCGGCTTCGGCTCAGGTCATGATCTCACAATTCGTGGGTTCGAGCCCCATGTTGGGCTCTGGGCTGACAGCTAGCTCAGAGCTTGGAGCCTGTCTTTGGATTCTGTGTCTCCCTCTCTCCCTGACCCTCCCCTGCTCACGCTGTCTCTTTCTCTCTCTCAAAAATAAATAAAACATTTAAAAAAAAAGAGTAAACAAAAAAAAAAAAAGAAAGAAAGAAAGAAAAGAAATGCAAATCCGTAGGTCCCTTCTGCAGCCTACAGAATCGGAAACACTGGGTAGAGCCCAGCAATCCATCTTTTGCCGACTCTTCCGGGTTACTCCATTACATGCTGAAGTTCAAGAGCCACTGGTCCAAGCAAGGACTGGATGAAACACACACCCAACGTGGTGGTCTCCTGCCTGGGAAATGGAGGTAGCAGAGGAAGCCCAGTGTGCACCTGCGGGTCCCGGGCAAACCCATGCAAAGCTACCCAGTCTCTCGGGAGGAGCCCATTGAGAAACGGGACACAACATACCAACTTCCTCCTAGGAGTCCTGGCCCTTTGGCTTGGCGATCAAGGCTCCTCAGGCGGCATCTTCTTCCTCCTAGAGAGTCTGCAAGACTGCTCTGGTCCAGCTCCTGTTCTTCTTTCTTGTGTGGACCCTGCTTGTGTCTCCACTGAGCTGTGTTTATACTGCTGTCTATTACAGGAAATTCATACTTGTGACAGCCCTTCCAAGGTGTAGAGATCCAGATCAGCATTCCCAAAATGTGTTCCTCTCTGGGTCAGAACATGTTACTAAAAACAAGTTCTATCATCAAATGACAGTGGGAAATCGTGGCTCTCATGGGTTCACTGCTGTAAGATTCACCAAAACTTTTGATAAGTTAATATCCATTGCAACATCTCAAAGGAGTGGATACAAGAGAGAGGAATTTCCAAACTGATTTCAACATAAAACCCTTTCTTCAAAGCGTTTTGAGAGACCTCCTCTGAGGGCCACAACTTCAGAAAGGCAGCCCGTGACCCATATATTTCCATTGACTTCCTTGCATATTTAGATTTCATCCATGAATCCGTGTGCACTTGGGCTGATGATGCAGCTTCTCCATTGTGCTGACACCAAGTTCTGTGGGTCTTAGGTGTTTGGTAAGATTTTCATGCTCCTTCTACCACTATTTTCCATTTGAATAACATTTCTGAAGTAACTATTTAACCTTCACAACATCTCTCTTTAATTACTCAAAATGAGGTCATCTTTAAGGTGCTTTAAGGTACAGGAAGGACACGGGCACCTGGGTGGCTCAGTCAGTTGAGCACCCAACTCTTGATTTCAGCTCAGGTCGCGATCTCACAGTTCGTGAGTTGAAGCCCTGCATCAGGCTCTACACTGACAGTGCGGAGTCTGCTTGGGATTCTCTCTCTCCCTGTCTCTCTGCCCATTTCCTACTCACTTTCTCTCTCTCTGTGTCTCTCTCAAAATAAATAAGTAAACATTGAAAAACAAAGATCCAGGTAGGGCTTAGATTTCATCAACTGTTAACAAGTGGTATTTACAGGGTGAGCTGGACAGCAGTCCAAGGGCCTTGATTCCCCGTCCAAGTTCATCTGGGTCTTAACTGGCTCTGGGGAAGGAACCGGCCTGGGTGCATTCCCATGTGCTTGAATGGACCATGGTCAACAGATGGAGGGACACCAGGGTGTTGGTGGCAGCAAAAATCTGTCTGGCTTCTCCTCCTCCTCACTGTCCAGCATTAAAAAATATTTGATACAGAGGGTACAAACTTCCATGTCTAAAATGAGTCGTGAGGCTGTATGTGCAGCACACTGGCTGTAGTTCATGATACTCGACTGCATCTCTGGGAGTTGCTAGGGGAGCAGATCTTAGAAGTTCTCATTGCAAGAAAAAACTCGTAACCGTCTGGTGATGGATGTCACTAGACTTACTGTGGTGATCGTCTCACGGTATCTACAAATATTGAATGATGATGTTGTACACCCGAAACTAATATGTTCTATGTCAATGACACCTCAATAAAAAAAGAAAAAAGAAAAAAAGATTGGCTTTCACAACACATTGTCACACACCTTAAACTCACACACTGTTATGTGTTGATCATGCCTCAATAAAGAAGGAAAAAATCATGGTCGTCAGTGAACACAACACAGTAATTCTGGCTTGTCTAGAAACCTAGAAGGAGCCTTTCCTGAAAAATCTAATCAGAAGAGCTCATTGGCCCAGCAGTGAACAAGGAGAGACGGCACAGTGATGGGACAGTGGCATGAAGCTGCTCCTGATTTCTCCGTTGGTTCTAAGTCTTAGTTGGCTTCCCAGACATCAAGACACCAGTGTCCCCGTCACAAGCCATTCAACAGAGGCAACATGACATCTCGGCATCTACAAATGGAAATTCGCTGGGCACTGGGGGCTAGAGATCCAGTCAGGGCACTGCCTCTGGCCAGCCCTTAGGTCTATCTGCCTCAGTTTCATGAAGGGCAAATGACGATAATGTGCAACATATTCTTTGACTTCTGTAAGTGAATCTATTTTTTATACAATGACGTAATAGATATTCTGCCGCATGCCCCCATTTACCCCAGAGCACCCAGACCTTAAAGAAAATTCACCCTTGGGGTTGTTGTGTTTGCAGGAAGTGAGGAAAATCTCTGAGGAATTCTCCCACCTAAAGAAAGGGGGACCAGCTGTGACCCAGAACCAGAGCTGGAAGCATTGAGTGGTGAATAAACTCAAGAAGGGAGGTTGCCTGAGGGGAATGCGGGTGGCAGCTCTGGGATTAGCAATTGTGACATTGAACCTCAGGCCACAGCAGGAAGGGGGGCTGAAAAGAAATCTCCCCACACACCAAGCCGGTAGCCAGCCTCTGGCTACCAGCAAAAGCAGATGCTCATTGCGTTACAGTGTTTAAGTAGCTGCAGAAATAGCCCCCCTGGGCCCCACTAGTCTTCCTTGCCAGGATTTTGTGTTTATTCTTACAACCATATTCTTTAGATACATTTTATATTGTGGTACCAAGTTCCAACGCGATTTTACAGATTGTTTTGGGAAAGATGGACATCTACCACATCAGATTTTCCCGTGTGTGGACAGGACGTGTCTGGAGACGCTGTCTTTCGGTGATAGAATTTCTCAGCCCTGATACAGGCTATCACTGTGCAGTGACAACAATGGCTTCAATGAGGCCGAGCAGGCTGATCAGAGGGACTTAGGTCAACACGTTATTGAAACAAAAAGGCATTCCATTTCAAAGCCTCTCACTGTGGTCATCCCCTGGGCCAGGCACTGTATCATGTGCTGTTGTGGAAAATACAAAGATAAGTATTTGATCATTTAACCATTTATCCATTAGGATGGCTACTATCAAAAGGAGCAAAGAGGTGCCTGGGTGGCTCAGTCAGTTTTAAGTGGGTTGATTTCAGCTTGGGTCATAATCTCACAGTTTGTTCAAGCCCCCCTGACAGTGTGGAGCCTGCTTGGGATTCTCTCTCTCTCTTTCTCTCTCTCTCTCTCTCTCTCTCTCTCTCTCTCTCTCTCTCTCTCACAATGAATAAATAATCTTTAAGAATAAAAAAAGCAGAAAATAACCAGTGTTGAAGGATGTGGGGAACCTGGAACACTTGCGCACAGTTGGCAGGGATGCAAAATGGTGGAGCACAGTGAAAAGCAATATGGCCGCTTCTCAAAACATTAAAAATGGAACTGGCCTACAATTCAGCAATTCCACTCCTGGGTATATTCCCCAAAGCATTGAAAACAGATTCTCAATGACATATTTGTACATCCATGCTCAGAGCAGCGTTATTCACAATAAGCAAAAGGCAGAATCAAACAAGTGTCCATCAACAGATAAATGAATAAGCAAAATGTGGTATATATTCATAGCTTTAAAGGGGAAGGAACATGGATGAATCATGAGGACATGACCCTAAGTGAAATAAAGCCAGTCATGGAAAGACAAATACCGTATGATTCCACTTATATGAAGTACCCAGAGGAATCAAAGTCCTAGAGGCAGAAAGTAGAAAGGCGACTGTCAGAGGCTGGAGCGGGGAGAGATGAAGAGTTGTTGTATAAAAGGTACAGATCTTTCAGTTTCACAAGGTGACAAGAGTTCTAGGGATGGGTGGTGGTGACGGCTGCACAACCGTGTGGATGTCCTTAAAGTCACTGAACTGCATGTTCATAAATGATTAAGATGAGGGCATCTGGGTGGCTCAGTCCATTGAGCGTCTGACCCTGGGTATTGACTCAGGTCATGATCTCACAGCTTGTGGGTTCAAGCCCCAGGTCAGGCCCTGCACTGGTAAGATGGAGCCTGTTAGAGGTTCTCTGCCTCCCTCTCTCTCTGCCCCTCCCCCACTGGCACACATGCTCTCTCTCAAAATAAATAAATAATAACTAAAAATCCACATATATTTATGAGTTTCCTCCTTTTGTCCTTCTCTGTGTTCACCCTCACAAATCTTTCTCAGGGGCTCTGACCTTTGGCCTTGCTACTGACAAGTGCTGCCGCTTGGGCCGAGTTCTGGCGACATGCACAGCGCTCCAGTCAGCAGTACACACTCTCCCTGCTCCAGAGGCTCCCAAGGCCCATCTCAGAAGGTCACATTATGTATTACAACGGGCCGAAGCACATTTTGGAAGGTAAATCTGCAGGGACGGCAGAGTTGACACTTAATTAATTGGAGGAGTAGATGCTGGCATTAAGCATCCAAAGAAACCATTAAAATGTATCTAAATATAATCTAAATACTGAGGGACAAACGGGGCTGAAATGCTTTCAGCTGAATCCTACGAGATCATGAAGGCCTCGGAAGCCAAGCTCACGGGCAGTGCCCACGGTAGTCCATAAAGGTAAAAAAAGGACCATCTTCTTAGTATTTTTTTGGTTTGGGAAAGTATATTATGTATGTTATGTATGGTAACATGTAATAAATGTATGATTGTTACTTTAAGATGAATTAGTGCATACATATGTTAGGTGTCTTGCTGTTCATTTTTAATATGCTAAATATCAGTCGATATAGCCCTTTTGTTGGGGGGGGTCCTCCATAACTTGTAAGGATGTAGAGAGGTCCTGGGGCCAAGCTTTGGGAGGACCACTGATGTAGACGGTCCCCAGCAGAGGAAAGATGTGGCTACAGCGCCCCAAGTGGTGAGCCCCCAGATTGCAGTGCTGTAACACCGAGGACAGGGAACCCGATGTCAGAACTACCACCTGACGGGCACGGGCCATTAGGGAGGTGTCAGTCCCTGTATGTGTTGTGACTTGTCCTGTCGATATGGCCGGTCAACCCGTGACGTCACTCCCTCCTGTCCCAACAGTCTCCTGTGGGACGAAGAACAGTGGGTTGAGTCCTCTCTGCCCCCAGCTTCTGCCCTGGAGAGCCCCCTGGAATCTGGCCAGTCTCCTCTCTTCAGCGAGTCCCTGTGCGACCTTGTCTTTGCACCGACCACCCAAGGAGGCTGTTCTCCTGGCAAGGCCAGATGCTCTCCAGCACCTGTTAGCCACTCAGCAGAGAATCATTACGATCATGGTCATTGTTAATATTTAGAAAATAGTGATCCCTCAAGGTCAGCGTCTCTCTGCAGAATACCGATAGTATTTCCTGACTTCCCTGCTTCCTAAAGTTGCTTCAAGAAACAAAGTGGTTAATAGGTCGGATAGATGCTCACGGCCCAACTGTTTTCAACAGTCAGTTCAAGACACAGGAGGGAAGGCGTGGCTTCCCTCTGGTGTCAGGCTGGTTGGTTGGACTCCTGATGCCATCATTTATCAGTGAGCTAATCTCGGTGACACTCTTTACCTTCCTGTACGTCTCCACCTGCAGAATGGGAATGGTGGAAGTACCTGCCGGTCCGGGTGCAGCCAGGATGAAACAAGGGAAGACGTGAACACGGCATGTCGGTGCCCTGAACCTACCAAGCATTCGGTGGCTCCTTTTCCTTATATGAAGGGGGACACCTGGTTTTTATTACAAAGCTTCACCAGACCGGACATTGTCTCTGCTTCTGCATGTCCTGCGCGTGGTTTTTCACTGAATTCTCACAGCAAGTCCATGACATGAGTCTTATTACCTGAATCTGACAGATAAGTGACCTGAGGCTCTGAAAAGCCAGGGAACCGGGTCACACAGCGCATAAGTGACAAAGTCAGAACGCCAAGTCTGAGCTGTTGGAGTCCAAGACCCTTCCTCCCTCTCACCTCAGCCTTGGCCATGGGATCTTCTCTAGGTCCCTTGTCTCTGAACTGCTGGACAGCCATGGCCACCCCTACATCCAGCCCCGCCTACCCGGGGCTTTGTAGATCTTGTCACCAGAAACACTTCTCAGGGAAGAGCGTGTGCACTGTGGGTGGGCTTCTGGGGACACGGAAATTCCTGTCCGTGCTCAGGGGTCAGTCACTGAGGACACATTCCCTGAGGACCGACTGAGTGCCAGGCCCTGTGTGTGATGGTGAACCACACACGCACAAGCATGCACACACACACTCACACACACACTCACACACACACTCACACACAAGAATTGTGCTCATTTTCCTCCCTTCAACAACCCTAGGACCATCCTGGAAATACTCATTGTGAGCCTACGAAGGCTAATTTCCAAGTGGCCCAAGATGACGCTGACTGCAGGCAGGGCCAGGGCTCTTTGATCCCCCAACAGCCTTTGCAAATGACTTTACGTGAAGAAACAGTTCGCGAAGCAACGTGAAGTGTAAATGAAATTCTTAGGAAGGCTGTTTAACCTCAACAGATTAGCTCCCTGAGCCTTCTTAAATGAAGCGTTTTATAGAAAATAACTCTATGGGGTGCCTGGGGCGCTCAGTCAATTAAGCGTCTGACTCTTGGTTTTGGGTCAGGTCATGACCTCACAGTTTGAGTTCGAGCCCCATGTCAGGCTTTGCTCTGGCAGCATGGAGCCCTCTTGGAATTCTCTCTTTCTCTCCCCACTCCGTCTGCCCCTCCCCCACTCATGCTGTTGCTCTCTCTCTCAAAATAAATAAATAAACTTAAGAAAATAAAACTCCATGTTAATTATAAATCACCCTTATCTATTTCTTAATGCATCTCCCTAAGCCCCACCCACTTCCTCAAAGACCTAGAATAATCCAGGCTCTCTCCAATTTAGCCCCACACGGTCCATCTTTAGGAAGGGGCATCTGGCCCTTATCCTTGTATCTTTGTCCTCTGTTACCTCCGCAGCAGCTGTCATTCTGCTCTGTGGAAACTTCCCGGGGTCCCATCACCGCTGAGTGAATGAGGAATTCCGCATGAAAATCAGTGGTAGGAGGGCTGGCGGGGGAAAATGCGTCACGTAGACATGTTCTCTGCTACCAGGCTGTCGTCAGCCACAACTATCTCCTCCATGAGGCAAAGTGACATATGAGCACTATTGGGTCAGTTGCCAACGAAAACTGTTGCCAGGTCTCTGAGAACTTGGCTGTCCGCAGCCTGCTCCTGAGAATGGTGCTCGTTCGTCACGTAAGGGGGAAATGCGGCATCTCCTTGCACCACAGAGAATTACTAGTGATCTCCTGGAAGTCACTACACTGTGTCATTAATGTCAGTTAACGACTTGCAGCAGCGTGGGTGGAACTAGATGCTACAAAACTAAGTGAAGTAAGTCAGTCAGAGACAGACAAATCCCACATGACCTCACTGATACGTGGAACTTAAGAAACAAAACAGAGGAATTTATGGAATGTGAGAGAAGAGAGAGGGAAACAAACCATGAGAGACTCTTTTTTTTTTTCATTTTTTAAATGTTTATTTTTGAGAGAGAGAGAGAGAAGAGAGATAGAGAGAGAGCATGAGTAGGGGAGGGCCAGAGAGAGAGACAGAGACACCGAATCCCAAGCAGGCTCCAGGCTCTGAGCTGTCAGCACAGACCCCGATGTGGGGCTCGAACCCACAAATCGAGAGGTCATGACCTGAGCCAAAGTCTGACGCTCAACCGACAGGCACACAGGTGCCCCAAGAGAGACTCTTAATGATAGAGAACAATCTGAGAGTTGGTGGAGGGAGTTGGGTGGGAGATGGGCTAAATGGGGAATGGGCGTTAAGGAGGGCACTTGTGATGAGCACTGGGGGTTGTAAGTGGTGAGTCACTGAATTCTACTCCTGAAACCAATATTACACTATATGTTAACTAACTAGAATTTCAATAAAAACTAAAAATTTTGGGGGCACCTGGGTGGCTCAGTAAAGTGTCTAACTTTGGCTCAGGTCATGATCTCATGGTTCATGGGTTCAAGCCCTGTGCCGGGCTCTGTGCTGATAGCTCAGAGCCTGGAGCCTGCTTTGGATTCTGTGTCTCCCTCTCTCTCTGACCCTCCCCTGCTCACGCTCTGTCTCTCTCTCTCTCAGAAATAAATAAAACATTAAAAACATTTTTAGATAAACTTTAAAAGTGTATTAGTTAACATAGTAGCAGTGGTTGAAATTCCCTGAGCACTTACTGTGACATCTGTGAGTTCTGAATGCCTTTCATCCATCAGGCCACCTAATCCCCAACAATCATGAAGTTGTAACTGTGATTATACAGTCCTCCCTCATCCAGGGTTTCACCTGCCTGCGTTCCGGGGACCCATGGTCAAGCTTGGTCCAGAAGCAAACGATCCTCCTTCTGACGTATCATCAGAAAGTCATGAGCAGCTAACGCTTCATCACTTGCCCACACCATCCACCTGGCTCCTCTTATCGGGCGGGCACTCGTCACCTTCTGTCCTCACAAGAAGGGTGCGTGCAGCACAATAAGATGTGGTGAGGGACGGAGAGACCACATTCATGTAACTGTTGTTACAGGAACATGTTAGAGTTATTCTCTTTTGTCGTTAGTTAGCATCACGATTCCCTTCCTGAGCCTCATCTGTAAGTTAAACTCTACCATAGGTGTCCAGGTATAGGGGAAAAAACTGCACATAGGGTTCGAAACTGTGCATGATAACTACTGGGTAACCCCCGCAGATCTGAAGGGACCGCCACACTCCCCTTTTGTGGAGGAGGAAACTGAGGCAACAGGAAGTTGGGAAACTTGCCCAAAGTCAGTGAAAGAGGCCAGCGGCCCACACTCCAACCACTAACCACCATGAAACACAGCTTCTCTAAAGATCTCTTAGTCTGTCTCTCGATCCAGCATCTAGAGGCCAACTTTTCAGTCACCCAGAGTTTCTGTATTTGGTTCTGTTTCAACTAAGTCACTAAGCCTTTGTGAACAAGTTGATGTAAATAAATTAAAGTGCATTACCTTGTTTAACTCGAACAATATCCATCTTCTTAAACAGGTCACGTGAGCTGCATCCGGAATAAGTTGGGGAAGGCGAACAAATTTGCTCCGTGTCACATGGCTGTCTTTTATAGTTTGGCCTCCACACCCTTGCGCCCTGTGGCTCGGCGGACAGAGCTGTGTGGGTGAAGGGACACGGGTACGGGGGCGTGGGCGGCAGGAGCATGTCAGCCGCATCATGCTCCCCATGGGCTTTCTCCCCATCAGGCCCCCAACGAGGACTCTGGGCCCCTGAATCTGAGGCTGCCTTCTGACCCTGACCTTGCTATCCCAGGATTTCCGTAGGCAGCTCCCTTCACCCGGCATGCGTCAGGACATTCGAGAATAGAGAGGAGAGAACCCACTCACAGGCCAGAACTGATCCTGCAGGTCCCTGGGATTGCCAAGGAGAGCCACTAAATCCGGCGAGCCACTAATCAGCTTTACATTTCTTCCTTGTCACCTTCCTTTGCTCTGAGTCTTTTTATCTCATTCCTTATTAAGTTTTCTTTGTAGGGCGCCTGAGGGGCTCAGTCAGTTAAGCGTCTGACTTCGGCTCAGGTCTGATCTCACAGTTCGTGGGTTCGAGCCCCACATCAGGCTCTGTGCTGACAGCTCAGAGCCTGGAGCCTGTTTCAGATTCTGTGTCTCCCTCTCTCTCTGCCCCTCCCCCACTCACACCCTGTTTTCTCTCTGTCTCAATAATAAATAAACATCAAAAAAATTAAATTTTCTTTGTATTCCTTGTATTGCCCATGCTTCTCCACCTGCCTCAAATCTCCTCTGTGAAAAGCCGAGGGGGAGGGAGATGAACAATCGTTTGGGACGCGCCCTTGACCCTGTGTGGTCTTCTGCCCCCTCAGAGAAGCAGTTCAGGGTCAGGAAGGGCCTGGCCCTGGAAATCTCCGCCCCTGAGGAACGCCGATGAACCCTACTATCCGCCTCCTTCCACGAGCTCAGCCGTAGGTTTTTGGGCCACTTGTTTGCAGTGGCCCAGCGGGGAAGCACCTGCCCACCACCTGGTCCCCGAAACCTGTTTGCGGTGACCGTCCCTGCACTGCTAGCGAGTCTGCTCCAGCCAGTGAGCATCTGAAAGCTGAATATGAATCCGGCGCCCTCTGAGTGGGAGCATCTGCGGGAAACACGCGGCCACCCACTCGGTCTGTCGGGCCGGAGAGCCTGCGTGGTCTCTTCTGCCTCAAAATGTGCAGCGCTGTCAGTACAAGACCGTTCCGGGCAGAGGAGGCCTTGGGCACCGGAGGCAGCAATCCCATCGTGGACGCGGCTGGTGGCCATGGCATGTCTGAACAGTGCAATCACTGCAGGAGCACCTTTGTTCCTCGACTCGGCAATCTTTGTAAGCAGGGATCCTGCCAGCTGGGCAAGAGGCCAACCCCAGGCCCCCACGTTTTATGGAGGGGAAGTTGGCAGTGTGGACGCGTCCAGGCTGCTAGCCAAGGTCATAGTTCTGGCAGCATGGTCTGTGATAGAGGTGCCTTTCCTCCGGGAGGCTGCGTCCTCTCTATCAGGACACCTGCCTTCAGGCCTATCAGCGCTGGTAGACGCTGCACTCAGCCTGCAACGTTACTGCAGTCGCGCATCTGAAGAGAGCTTGGATGCATCTTTAAAAGGCAATATTGTGCCATAAAGCACATCCACCCGCCTCCGGAGCAGTGCAGGACGACCCATGGACGTCCCCCCCGCCCCCCACTCTGTCAGCTGGCTGCCCCACTGTTTATGGCTTCTGGGGCCACAGAGCTCCAGAGGAAGGCTCTGGAAGGTGCGGCAAGATGCCTTCTTGGTTCATAGGGAACGTGTTCTGTGTTTGATAAGTGCCCGTAGGGCTGCCTCAAACAACCACAGCGATGTCAAAACCAGAAATCAGACCTATGTCCCTGTTTCTCTTCCTTTGTCATTGCTGGTCAGCCAGCTGAGGCCTGGTCACCACAAGTTAGGCTCCCATGCAAGCTGAGATTTTCCTTGAGCTGAATCGACAGACTATGAAGCCAGGCGGTGGCAGCGGCTTTCAGAGGTTCTAATGGAGACAACGTCCGCACTGTTCCCGTCCCCGGGAGGCCCGCTGGTCCCTCGCTGCCCACGTCACTTACTGCTGGGGGAAGTGATCCCATCCAAGGGTCCTACCGAAGGGACAGCCTGAAGCTGGCCATAGGTGACTAAAGACGGACCTCAGCCTGGGAGGTGGGGGAAGAGAGGGAGACGGCCCTTCCATGGGCTGGGCGGAGGCTAACAAGTTTCTCTATCAAAATGTGAATTACAAAACCCAGACGCTGGGTCGGATCCTGGCTCATGGAGATCCAGGCCCGAGCTGCTCCATGATGAGCCAAGGTCACAGTCATCAAATACTTAGTGAATGTCCATTATGGGGAGGGATCAGGAGAAGCAGAAACGGGAAAGGCCGAGGGCCCAAGAGTTAGAGGTTCTCACCTAGCAGGGTCTGTCCCCCAAGCCCGGCAGACTTTGCTTTCAGCCCTTGGAAGCCTGCACAGTTACCTTTTGGGCCCTCATGAATAACCCCCTTTTCTTAAACCTGCGCAAAGAAGATTCGGTTTCTTGCTGCTCTGCGTAACCCAAACAAGGCAGCTCCGTACCCCTCTGTGAGGGTCAATGACGGTGGGATGTATGGTCGGGCCAGTGAGGCTGCTGCCCGAGCAGCAGTGGTCCCTGAACGAAGGCTGAGTCTCAGGGGTGCACACACCCTGGGGGGAGATGGGGAGGATTATGGAGGCAGAGCTGCGGTACAAAGTTCTCGAGGAGGAAAAGCAAAACTGTTACAATGAAGCAGATCCAAGGTATCTCTTTGAGTCTGAAACATACCTTCTTTTCCCCTATGGTTTAACATTTGTGAAGCCAACGCCAAAGCTGTCTGCCAGCTCCAACCCTTGTCATTATCATAAACTAACTTGGTCACGGCTGTTCACAGTGTTGTATCCACCGAGTTTTAGGCGTTGTCAGAGCCGCAGGTACTGAGTTCACTGTTGAAAAGATCACCAGGAAGATTTGACAATCAAACAAGAAAGACACCATGTTTACAGAAAGATGGGGGAGAGGCGGGGGGCACCTGGGGGGCTCAGTCGGCTGAATGTCCCACTTTGGCTCAGGTCATGATCTCATAGTTTGTGATTCGACTCTCACGTCGGGCTCTGTGCTGACTGCTCAGAGCCTGGAGCCTGTTTCAGATTCTGTGTCTCCCTCTCTCTCTGCCCCTCCTCCACTCACTCTTTCTCTCTCTCAAAAACAAACATTTTTAAAAAGTATGGAAAACATAAAGGAAAAGTTAAAATAATAAAATTTAAAATATATCAAGAAAATACGTATTCCCTTGATATGGCTCCCCAGTCTGAAATACACTTTGCCCCTGGCAAGAATACACTTTGATGTCTGTGGACGTCGGGAATACTAAGATTGCATCCTTTCTGATAAAAGACAGCTCAGGCCAGCGTTGTGTATTAAATCAACACCAGGAATGAAAGGCCGACTGCGTAAATCGGTTCTCGTGCATTCTCAGATTTGTGTACGGACATTTCTGCCCCACAGACTCCTGGGTTTACTGTTACGTCAGTTGCAGTAAGTTTTATACAGTCAATTGTAATGGCTGATGAAGCAAACATGCAATCACCATTTTGCTTCTCAAAAGTATCTTAGCTTTTTCCTTGTGAATTATCAAGTGATTTGAGCCAGTTAATTAAACAGGGTTGGGATTCTTACAAGACCATAAGAACTGAATGTGTGGACGCAGAGAGATTAATACTTTCATATATATTTTCCCAGCCAGGTATCCGGTATATCTCATTTTACTTTTTTGAGTTTATGTATTTATTTCTTTTTTTTTAATGTTTTTATTTATTTTTGAGAGACAGAGTGAGACAGCACAAGCAGGGGAGGGTCAGAGAGAGGGAGACACAGAATCTGAAGCAGGCTCCAGGTTCTGAGCTGTCAGCACAGAGCCCGACGTGAGGCTTGAACCCACAGACCGTGAGATCGTGACCTGAGCTGAAGTTGGATGCTTAACTGACTGAGCCACTCAGGTGCCCCTGTATTTATTTCTTTTGAGAGAGACAGAGACAGTGTGAGGGAGGGACAGAGAGAGAGAGAGAGAGGAAGAGAAAGAATCCCAAGCAGGCTCTGCACTGCCAGCACAAAGCCCGTAGGGCTCGAACTCACAAAACTGCATGATCATGACCTGAGCCAAAACCAAGAGTCAGACACTTAACTGACTGAGCCACCCAGGCACCCCCTAATCTTATACATTATCTTATTTTCAATAATGTTTTGTAGCTTTCTCCATTTTGGCTTCTGTAACTTTGTAAGCTATGGTATTTTCGTTGCTACTGGGAGTTGGATATCTTTTCATTTCTGTTTCTAACTTCATGTTGTTTATATAAAGAAAGCCACTAGCACTTGCCAACTAATCCGTTCACCTCACTATATTTTTTATAAGTTCTCATATTGTCAAATAGATTCCCTGGGTTTTTCTAGGTATACAATTTTAACACTAACGTGTAAAATCATTTTTTCTCTTCTTTTTCAAAACTTGCCTCTTACAATTTCTTATACAGGAATTAGCTAAAATCTTGAAAGCAACGTTAAATCATACAGCACCCCTTTCTAGATCCTGACTTCAATAGCATTGGCTTTGGATTTCTTATGGTGATGGGCATTGGTTTTTTAATGATGAGTAAAGATGCGTAGATAAGTTTTACTTCTGCTTGGTAAGTTCTTTTTTTCTTTTTGAGGTCAAGTTAACACTCGGTACAGTGTTGAGGATGTAAGTATACAATCCGTGAGTTTCGCCAAATGCACGTGCCCAGGTGACTAGTAGCCCAAAAGCTTTGGTTATGTACTGCTGCAGGAAAAAATTGCGCCAAAACTGAGTAACTTAAGAACAATTTATTACTTCTCAAGACTCAACGGGCTGACCGCGGAGTTCCCTTTCACAGGATGTCAGCTGGTGACTGGATGGCTGGAAGACGGAGACAGGCTGGCAGCTGGGACCCACCTCCCGCTGAGACTCCAGACGTAGCCTTTACGTGCGGCTGCCTGGCAGTTGGGCTCCAAGGAGCGCCCAAGAGGCCAAGGCTAAAGTGATGCTCCATTAAGGTCCAGCCTTGAAAGTTACTTGAAACTTACCGTAACAGGTAACCTGCCTTCGGTCCTTATCTGAGGCAGTCTTACTGGGTAAGGCGAATTTTCACTCCACTTCTTTTTTGGAAACCGAGCCATAGCACAGTAACACGTTTTATTTTCTGCAACTCATTCAGTCCAAGTCTTACAAATTGAAGCAGCATGTGTTGGAGAATAAAGTTCAGAGATTCGGAAAAGGATCTGATGGCTTCGATTTTACCAGTCACATCTCCTTGGAACCTAGAAAACAAAGGCCAGGGTGACCTCTTCATTGGTTGGTCAGAAGAGGTCATTGCAATGGACCACGTTCAATGGGAAGAGAAGACTTACACAAAAGGGTGGCGAAGTCACACGACCAAAGGACATACAGAGTAGGGAGGGTGTTCAGAGCGTCGTCGGGAGCACGGCCGAGCTGGTCTCCACATAACATGTCCGTCATCCCAGATGGTTTCCAGGTGCTTCCTTCTGGGCATCTCCCACCCATCGGACCCAACCAACATTCTGTCCCCATGGATTAGCTTTACCTGTTTTTAAACATCAGTAGGGCGCCTGGGTGGCTGAGTCAGTTAAACGCTGGACTTCAGCTAGGGTCATGATCTTGCTGTCCGTGGGTTCGAACCCCACATTGGGCTCTGGGCTGACAGCTCAGAGCCTGGAGCCTGTTTTGAATTCTGTGTCTCCCTCTCTCTCTCTCTCTCTGACCCTGCCCCACTCGCTCTCTCTTTCTCTCTCAAAAATAAACATTAAAAAAAAATGCTAAAAATGAACTGAGAGTTGAAGGGGAAGGGGGAGGGGGGAAAAGCGGTGGTGGTGATGGAGGAGGGCACTTGTGGGGAAGAGCACTGGGTGTTGTATGGAAAACAACATGACAATAAAATATTGAAAAAAAAATTTTAAATAAATAAATAAATGTTGGGTACGTGGAACCAAGGGCTTATTCACTGCACTATCGGTGGGTGTTTGGGCTGGTTTAAGGTTTTGTCTATCACAGCCAAGGTAGCTGTGAACATTCTTGTATGAGTCTTCTTGGAGATATATGTTTTCATTCTCCTGGGAAACACCTAGGCAAGGAATTGCTGGGTCATATGGTGAAGGTGTAGTTAACTTTATGATACTCTAAAACTCTTTTTCAGAGGTTGTACCACTTTTTACTCCCACTATAAGGTGTGAGCATTGCAGGTGCGGCACATTCTTGCCGACATCTAGTGCTTCCGGTGTTTCCCATTCTTTTAAGGGTCTCTCACAGAACCCTTTTTTTTTTTAAATGATGTCAGATTTACCAGTTTTCAAAAATGGATCATGTCTATGGGGATTAAGGAGTGCACTTGTGATGAGCACTGGGTGACGGATGGAATTGTTGAATCTCTATATATTATCCACCTGAAACTAATATAACACGGTGTGTTAACTATTCTGGAATTAAAATTTTTAAATATCTTTAAAAATGGATCAAGTCTAAGAACGCTTTGCTTTATCCCAGGTCATGAAGGCTTTCTCCTGTGTTTTATTCTAAGAGATTCATAGTTTTACATTTCCCATTTAGATCCAGGATACATTTTAGGTTAATTTTTCTATTAAGTGTAAAGTTTAGGTCAAGGTTAATTTGTGTGTGATGTCCAGTTTTTCCAGGACCATCTGTTGAAAAGAATAACATGACTCCAGTGAAATGTCTTTGCCCTTTGGTCAAAATGTCTTTGCCCACATATGTTTGGGCATATTTCTAGCCTCCCTTCTGTGCACTAGATATTTGTACCTAGAGCTTCACCAATACTATAGTACTTTGATTAGAGTAGCTTTATATTAACTCTTAAAATTGGGTATTTGTAATTCCTCCAACATTATTTTACTTTTTCAAGTTACTCTGGCAATTTAGTTCCTTTGCCTTTACATACACATTTTAGAAACAGCTTGACTATGTCCCAAAAACTCCTACTTGAATTTTTATTTAAATCCCATTAAATCTGTAAACCAGCTTGGGGGAACTGACATCTTTACTATGTTGAGTCTTCCAAATCATCACTACAATATATCCCTCCATTGATTTAGGCCTTCTTTGATTTCTTTCTTTAGCATTTTATAAGATTCAACACAGAGATCTTATACTAGTTGTTGTTAGATTTATGGCTAAGCATTCCATTTTGGGAACCATTATAAATAGTATTATTTTTTAGAATTTCAGTTTTCAATTTTTCATTGTTAGTGTATAGAATATAGTTGATTTTTGTGTGTTGTCTTTGTATCCTGCAAGCTTACTAAACTCGCTTGTTTCCTTGTACTTTTTTCCTACAAGATTTTCTACAATGACAATATGTCATCTGCAAATAGGAACATTTTTATTCTTTCTTTCCCATCTGTATGATTTTCCCCCTGCCTTGATGAGCTAGCTAGGACTCTGAGTGCAATGATGAAGAAGAGTGGTAAGAAAAGACATTCCTGCCTTGCTCCGAAGCTTAAGGGGAAAGTGTCTAGTGACAGATATGAAACCACAGATCCGAGAACTTCAGAGAACACCAAACAGGATAAATCTATGCCTAAAAGGAAAAGGGGAAAAAAGAAAACACGTATCATAGTCAAACTTCTAAAAACCAGAGACAAAGACAAAATCTTTAAAGTGCCCAGCGCCCCCAAAAAAACCGCAAGTCACCTACAAAGGAACAAGAATAAGAATTATCAGCAATTCTCATCAGAAACTGTGGCGTTTTTTTAAGTGCTGAGGAAAAGCACTGCCATTGCATGATTCTGTACTCACCAAAAATATCCCTCGAAAGTAAACCCTTTCTCAGACGGACAAATATCCAGGACACTCGTTGTCAACAGATTTCCTCTCCAAGTTCTTCAGACGGAAGGAAGTTGACACAGCCAGAAACTAGCATCCACACAAAGAAAGGCAGAGCATCGGAAGTGGAATAAATACAGGTAAAATAAAACTCTTCTTTGCAATTGCTTCTTGTATCTGTTTAAAATCTGTTTAAAGCAAAAGCTATAGTGATGATTGTGTGTTCACAGCCTGTGTCACAGTGAGATGCATGACAGATGGCACAAGCGACATGTCCTAGTGTGTTTGGGCTGCTGTCACGAAACAGCACAGGCTGAGTGGCTTGTAAACAACAGAAATTATTTCTAACCACTCTGGAGGCTGGAAGGCTGAGGTCAGGGTGCCGGCGTGCATGGCTGAGTGCTCTCCTCCACATCACAACCTTCTCACTGTGCCCTCGCAAGGCAGAAGGGGCCGGGGGCTCTGGGGGGCTCTTTCCTAAGAGCATTAATCGCATTCATGAGGGCTTGACCCTCATGATTCGGAAGCTCTCAAAGGCTCCATCTCCAAATACCATCACATTGGACATTAGAATTTCAACATATGAATTGGAAGAGAAAGGCAGACATTCAGACCATGGTCGTGCGGGCAGGAGGACAGGGAATGTAAGACGTGATATATATTATTTGAAACTGGATTCATATGTTATAAATGTATACCGTCAACCCTGGAGAAACCACCCGAAAGAGGTGTAATACTCTTAATCCAATAGAGAAGAAAAAGAAAAATCATAAAAATGCTCAGTTAAGCCCAGAAAAATCAAAAAGAGGGAAAAAGCACAAAAACAAATGGAATAAATAGAAGGCAGCTAGCCAGCTGGTGGATCTTAACCCAACCTTATCAATAATCATTTCTTAGAGTGAATAGTTCAATGTGCCCATTGGAAGAGATGATCTGTCTCTTAATAAAAAGCAAGACTCAACTACATGCCATCTAACGAAAACCTACTTTAAATATAAAGACATAAATAGGTTAAAAGTAAAAGGATGGAAAAAGAAACACGAGTTTTTAACTAACCAAAGGAAAACTGGAGTAGTTTCAAGATTGCAAAGTAGATTTTAGAACAAGGAAGATCATCAGCAATAACATGAAACCAAAAGTAGTAATTTAAAGTCTCATTTAAAAATGTATTACATCACAGAAGAAAAGCAAATTCGTTTTAGGGAATCTTAATGTTCAAATTGAGCTTTAATTTCACATATGCTTTCCTTCGATTTTCCTACCATGTGCATATGTTTATTAAATAATGACTGACACTTTTGTCACTCAGAAATATTACCCAAAGTCACATATCTTTCGGATTCACACAGACGGTTTGCTACTTTGCAGGAAGATTCTGTCTTCTTAGGCAAAGTAGTAGGGAAGCATTCCAGTAGTGTATTGAAAACGTCTCTGGGGGGCACCTGGGTGGCTCAGTTGGTTAAGCCTCTGACTTCAGCTCAGGTCACGATCTCACGGTCTGTGGGTTCAAGCCCTGCATCGGGCTCTGTGCTGACAGCTCAGAGCCTGGAGCCTGCTTCGGATTCTGTGTCTCCCTCTCTCTCTGCCCTTCTTCACTTATGCTCTGTCTCTCTCTGTCACCAAAATAAACAAAACATTTTAAAAAAGAAAAAAGAAAACGTCTCGGGCTGCAGACATTGAGTGTGCTCTCTTCCCATTGTTGCTGGATGCAGACCTATTGGGAATGCAAGTAGGAATGAATTGGATTGCATTCCCTGGCTATTTGGAATATCTTCCATACACTGATCTGAAGGTAGACAAGAGGAAGGCAGCTAGGAGTTTGTTTCTTATTCTTGCAGTGTTTTCTGTCTGAGAAATATTAGAACTGCTGCCAGAGCATGTGTACGTGTCTGCCAGCAGATTGTAAGTCACTTTATCTTTGGGTTAGAAGGCAATATTGCTTTCTAAATTTATGTAAGACAAATTGACTGGTAATCCTTGATTTCCAGGCTGGATTATTTTATTACTAATGTATAGTAATATTCAAAGGGCTTATAAATAATGAACATATATTTGCAACCCAGAGCTGTTGTAATACCCCAGCAACCAATTTCAGCTAATCTGATTTAATCGACATGATGTCAGGGGTTTTGAAGTTCTTAATAAAGGGGCAAGAATAAAAGATGCCCAAGGGTGGTGACTCCAGGCGGTAATAATGCTGATATGCTCACTAATCCATTTATAATGAAATTGTTATTGGCTGGATATTATAAATGATTAAAGTACCTAAAAGAAAATAATGCATGTGGGCAGATTGTTACCTCAGACCACCTTAAAATAGATTCCTGGGTGTTGATAACATTAATATTAATGAGATTTATGCAGAACTATAGGCAAATAGTTATTGCAAATAGCACAGCATCGCTCATCTGGCGGGGTGGGGGAGCGGGCCCCTTTGGCAGGGGGTGGGGGCCCCCGGTGCTCTGACACTGCTGAGCCTTGGATTCCGGTGGGACTGTTATTAGCTTGTACAACTTCAGGCAAAACATTAACGCTGTGTGACGTCTCAGTTTCTTCAACTGGGAAAACATATCAAATGATTTCCCAAAGTGATGCTGTCACGTCTCCTCAAAGGAGAAGGCAGCTAAGAATTTATGTGGGAGGGGCACCTGGTGGCTCAGTCAGTTCAGCATGACTCTTGATTTTGGCTCTGGTCATGATTCTAGAGTCACGGATCGAGCCCCATATTGGGTTCCGCCCCGAGGGTGGCACCTGCTGAGATTCTCCCTCCTTCTCCCTCTTCTCCTCCCCCACTCACATTCTCTCTCTCTCTCTCTCTCTCTCTCTCTCTCTCTCTCTCTCTCTCTCAAAATAAATAAAAAAAGACATTTTTAAAAAAGAACTTCTTGGGAGAGGACCAGAGAGCAACATCCCCAATGCAGGTGAAGAGCAGGGGCCACCTCACAGCGCAGGGGCACAAATGCCTTCATCTAAGTTATTCCGCTCCTTGCCTTGGTGTCGGGTTTTCTGTGACCAATTGCCTTTTTCCCAAGCCAGAAAATACCTGAGAAATGTCAACACATGATAGTGGTGTTCATTTTAAGCTTCAAAACAGGAAATTTTTGCCTTCTTTCTGGAAATCTGAGTATGCTACAAGTTACCGCAAGCACACCATTTGAGACAGATGCATTTTAATGATACAGAATCAGAGGATTAAAGTGATTGTTTTATCACATTTTCTTTTATTTTCAAAATGTGTTTTTCTCTGGGGAGAAAAAAATGTATACAAATATTTATTTTATTTTATATTATCTTTTAAGTAGACTTCACTCCCAGTGCAGAGCCCAATGCAACGCTTGAACTCACAACCCTGAGATCAAGACCTGAGCCAATACCAACAGTTGGATGTTTAACTGACTGAGCCACCCTAGTGCCCCCATAAACATATTTTATTTTAAAAATAAAAAAAGATAAAGATGCTGCAAAGGGAGGAAATTAACATTTATGGGCCATTTTTGCACATTATGCTTGACTCCTGATACCATCCCCTACATTTTCACCGTGGAGCAAAATTCAAACAGAAGTAAAACCAGTCTGTCGAAGCTTCTGTGGTTGGGTCTCCTACTTGTTTTGACCAGACCCAAGCTCATTCTCTTTCCAACACATCACGGTCAATAAAAGAATCTAAACGCAAGGCCAAGAACACAGTTAAATTCTTTGAAAACGGTTCAGTTTTCCCATGAAGAACTGTGTCTCAAAATATTTTCTTTTAGTATTTTTAGTCTTCATTCCCCACGGCAGACACTGAGTCTTGAAATTTTCAAAGTCCTTTTGAACTGACCTATTTCTGAAATTTTAAAAAGTTGATGTTGTAGTCAACAGACTCATCGAGAATGCCAACATGAATACCAATATCTCCGATGTCTCCCCACATGGAGTTACCTTCACCGATTTTAGCTGAATCTAAAGCAACCAGAGCTCAGTGTTCAAAGCTTAGCTCGCTCAAATTCCTAGGTGAAGTGAGAGAGAAACCCAGGACAGTAACAACCCAGGACAGTAACAACGCTTTCATTTATCCTTAATGTTTATAAAGTTTTAGGTTTGGACTTTGCAGCTACAAACTCTAAAACCTATTGTGGAACCGGGAATTCTATTTATGGTTAAATTGCATTACAAATGCTTCCCCAACCTAGAAATACTATCAAAATTTAGAAACGTGCAACGTCACGGAAACCAGAATTTGATGGGTAGTCAATTGGCAGAATCTAGTAGAAGTTTTCGCTACAGTGAGGCAGAATATAGCCAAACAAATGTCACTGGGTGGCCCCTGCTTTAACCCATGTAGCAGCCCTGGTGGTCGGTTTTCATCGTCCTTGATGTTTGAAGGAACAGACAACACCCCCACTGTGCGTCTTGTGTAGCTATCAGACCTCAGAGTAGCTGTCGGGCTGTATCTTATGGTGGCCAAAGGACTATTCCTGTGTCTTTATCCCATTGACATCTTGTACACCCACACGGAGCCTAGAACTTCTAGAAGGCATCAGGGCAGGAAGTGGTAGAGAGGCGCTCTGAGATTGGTGGCTTTCTATGAAGTTTGGGGGTCACAGAGGGGGAGGGAAGGAAAAACAAGATAAAAACATAGAGGGGGCAAACCATAAGAGACTCTTATAAACAGAGAACAGACAGGGTTGCTAGATGGGTGTTAGATGGGGAATGGGCTAAATGGGTATGGGAATTAAGAAAGGCACTTGTTGGGATGAGCACTGGGTGTTAATCTTAAGTGATGAATCATCGAGTCCTACTCCTGAAAACATTATTACTCTATATGTTAACTAACTTGGATTTAAATAAAATTTACATACATACATACATCTTGGAGAAAAAAAAAGTTTGGGGTTCATGATGTGAGATCCTGGGAATGAGAGAGAGAAAATTTCCCCTCAAGAGCCAGCTTGTAAATTCAGCAGGGAATGAAATGACAAGACCTCCTGTATGGAGTCAGCACGGATCTCTACTTGGCAGGTCCCCACTCTAATCAGACCGAGTGTATTGACATCTAAAGGAGGCATCTCCATGAGAAGAGGGCCTGCCTCAGCCGTGCAGAAACAGGAGAACCTGGGCAAACAGGGATGGTGAGAAGCTACCACTGCCCGGCGGAGAGAGGGCCGCACGCAGTAGACCTAGAGCATCGGGGCTGGGTGGTGAAGACGTCTCTACTCTAACGATGGAGGCAGACGTGGTGAATCGTGGCTAACAGACACTGAGTTCTTGGATGGTCACTAGGAGACCAGCAGGAGAAAGCATCGTGCTCTGATGTCCGTTTCTTTCCTTTGACTCCCCTTGTTCTGCTTCTACCCCTACCAGTCAGCAGTAGAATGACTTGGCTCCCAGCACAAGACTGCCCACAGGGAGTTTATTAGGCTCCCTTGGGCTTCAGAATTTTTTCTCTGTGGTAGGGATTTCTCACTGCAAATCAGATTTGGGACTCTGGTTACGGTTTAGCTTTGAGGTAACTCTGTTCCAGGGAAATAGCATGCTTCTGAGCTGGACGTGAAATATTCCACTTCTTGAGATGGGTCTCGTAAACTATTAATCTGGCCTGTTTATTTTCAACTTGGGTCCCATTCATGAGCTTTATTAATGTGACACCTGCCTGAGAGATGAATCTGTCCTCAGGATGCTGATAAAAATCAGCACAAATGAAGAAGCTGAGGATCAGGGAAGAGGAAGACAGCCACTGAGACATCTCGGGGAGGACTCTGTGTCCCCTTGACACAGCCCCCCATGCCATAGGCCTAGAGCATGTCCACAGCTGGAGATGCGGCTCTGGAGGTGGGGGGTAAGAGGCAAAGAGCACAGCCAGCCCTGTGGCTCAGAGTCCCATTTCCGTCACCCTTCATCCTGCCCAGATCAGCAGAGAACCAGACACCGGGATGGAAAAAGCTCCTGACTCCCAGAGCAGTGATGCCGGGAAGGCCCTGAGAGATGAAGAATCCTTGAGGCCCCAGCACGGGTGGGCAGCTGCACACTGACAGAAACATTATAGGAGGACACAGAGCATTTGCTTGGATGAGTTCGAGTTAGAAGGAAGATCAAAAACAACATCTCATAATCGGTAAAAGGATACGTGTGCTTCAACAGAGACCCAGAGGGGAAATGGGGGAGAGGCTTCAATATGGATGTGGGTCTTCTGGTAGATGAGAAAGAGTTAGAGAGACAAGGAGAAGGTCCAGGGAGAAGGGCTGCGGGCAACACCAGCACTGACTAGGAAGGATTCGGGGTCAGGGACGCACTTGTCACAGAAGGTCACACGACCCAGCCTCCCAGAGGAAGGTCCCCTCTCAAGTCACCACAAAAGAAGGAAACTAGATTTGTGAGGCTGAATAGTCCTAGTGGAATTTCCCCGAAGTCTCTGGACATCCCTTCCCCCTCTGGGCATCACTGCTGTCAAAAGACTCCCCAGTGTAGTTTAATCCAGAAGATGCATCTTGGTGAGTTTCTTTGGTACAAGGCAGTGGCTTTTCTTCCCCATAGTTAGGAGGGCTTGGTCACACAAGGGCGTGGAGAAGAGACAGAAGGTCCACAGACATCTGGGGACCTAGGGCTTGCCCCCGAGTTGGTAGAAAAATGATTCAGACAAAAACCCGGGGAGACAGAGAAGCACCCCACCCAGGACACGTGATGAGTCCAAAGTGAGATATTTTGGTCCTACAGCTTTACATCCTGGACTTGATCCTGTGCCGCACGTTGGAGTGAGCAGTGTCGCCGGAGCACATTCAGAACCTGCACTGTATTCATTCCGCCAAGAGTCTTTCCATAAACCTGAAAGGAAGAGTGAAGTTATAAATATAGTCTCTACACAGACTTAGGTGATAAAGTTTGACGGAGAGGAGCTCACAGGGCGGGTTCTATTTCTGTGTGGGGCCAGAGCTGTCTTCCATATGACAGCAGGCAGCGGGACTTGGGAGAATTGAAATGTTCAAGGGAATTTTTCAGCAGAATTTCAAAACTACACGAAGTGACCTCTCCGTGGCTGCAAACCTGTAGGAGAGGAGACAAACACCTTAAGAGGCTCGGAACAGACAGCAGGGAAACGGCTGCGTCAGGCAGCACAGGAAACCTGACCGCTGGTATCTGAGCTCCACGTTCAGTGCTCGCTTTGGCAGCACGAACACTAAAATCAGAATGATGTGGAGATGAGCATGGCCCCTGCGCACAGATGACAAGCCAACTCCTGAGTTACACACTCATTGGTGCAAACCAGTACTTAATGAACACACACGGTGCCCTGAATGCGGGCCCCAGCATCAGAACCTGCTGGAAGGAAGCCTTCAATGACTGTGCACCCGGGTGAGGTCTTAGCCCCTTAGCTCCAAGGCCCTCAGGATTCGATTTCACTCTTGTCATCCGCACAGCTCATCTCCAGAGAACCTAATGTGGGGGGCCGGTGCCCTGATGGAAGCCCCCCATCCACGCCATGGTGATCCGCCCCACCCACAGGGGCGGCCTCATTTGCCACACGATTTCCCGTTTCCTCTACAGCCTCCGTGTCTCCGGAGCCATCAGTATTCATTCACCGATAAGACCCAGGTGGGGGTTAAACAGAGGAACCAAGGGGTGCCCGAGGTCCGGGAAGGGACAAAAGGAGTGACCTGAGACAGTCAACCAATGTCCTCAATCTGCACATCGGTATGTGGATGTGAAGTCTGCCCATTTAAGAGCACAGCCCATGGCATTCCCAGTGCAAATGGCCGTGAGAACACACAATGAGTGTGTATATCTTAGGGGAAATCTTAGTCTATTAGTTTCACTTGCTGCTTTAACAAATTACCACAAATTTAGCCCCTTAAAAATGAACACGAGGGGCGCCTGGCTGTCTCAGTTGGTTGAGCGTCTGGCTTCGGCTCTGGTCATGATCTAGCGGCTTGTGGATTCGAGCCCGCATCTGGCTCTGTGCTGACAGCTCCGAGCCTGGAGCCTGCTTCGGATTCTGTGTCTCCCTCTCTCTGACCCTCTCCTGCTCACGCTGTCTCTCTCTCTCTCAAAATTTTTTTTAAAAAAATGAACACAAGCGTGTTATTTCCAAGTCCTGTAGGTCAGAAGTACGAGTTGGCCTGGCAGGGTTCTTTATGCTCTGGGTTTCATGAGGCGGAACTCGGAGTGATGGCCAGTGGGCTCCAGCCGGCAGGGCCCGGAAGAATCTGTTTCTGAATTCATTCAGATTTTTGCAGAATCCAGTTCCATGCAGCTGCAAGACTGAGTTCTTATTACCTTGCTGGTCTTCATGTGGGGGCCACCCTTAGCCCTTAGAGGCCCCACTCAGGTCCTGTACGCAGCCCCTACATCTCAGTGGCAAGGGCGTGGGTGAATTCTTCTCATGCTTGGAATCCATCCAATGACCTCTTCTGCCACGTTTCTGACGCCAGCCAGAGAAAGTTCTCTATTTTTAAAACCCCATGTAACAAGTGGGCCTCCCCAGATAATCTAATCGTCTCTCTGTCTTAACCTTAATCACACATGCAAATCCCTTCGCCATGTTTGTTGGTTCTTGGGGTTAGGATGTGGACCGCTTTGGGGGAGCCATGATCTGACTTCCATACTTGGCTTCTGTCTAAGTTGGGTTCTGCAGAGACAAATCCTGATCTGAGAATTCAAATAAAAGTACTTCGGAAATCCTTCCGAGAACAACTGAGGAGGGAAGAGGGAAGTGGGATCAGGAAAGAAAAACAATGCTGGAGCTCCTGGGAGGCTCAGTGGGCTCAGGTCACGATCTCACAGTTTGTGGGTTCAAGCCCAGAGTCGAACTCTGCACTGACAGAGTAGAGCCTGCTTCAGATTCTCTGTCTCCCTCTCTCTCTGCCCCTTCCTTGCTCTCTCTATATATATTATCTCTAAAATAAATAAATAAAGATTAAAAAACATAAAAGGAAAAACATGCTAAGCAAAGTATGACATCAAGCAAAGTCCTACAGAGGGAAACCGGGCTCAACCTTGCAAGGGACTCCACAGACGGCTTAGGCACACTTCAGGGACAAGGGAAATGGCGTGTTCATATCCGGAGTCTCTCCATAGTTGGCCAAGGGCTGACCCTGGGGTGCGGGCACATGTCTGGCTCTACATGCCCAGTGGCCTGTGTGGGTCTGTAGCTCAGGGCAGACTCTGACGTAGTCGGGGGGGGGGGGTCTGCTGCTGGGAAGGAAAGCCCCTGGGGGCACAGGTTAAACTGGAGAGAAGGCTGAGTCGAGTGGAATTGCAGGCTGTCCGTTGCTGCACTCGCTCAAGGAGCCTTTAACAGACGGACTCCTGGCCGCAAAGCCTAGTTCTTGTCTTTGTCCACGTGGCTCTTGGCTTCAGGCATGCTCTCATTCTCCGCTTCTGCAAATCTGACATATCGGTCTAAGCCTCCTCTGTCGGGAAGCAAATCCTGGGTCCTCCAGCCCCGGGTGCCCAAGGACTTTGTCAGAATCTCCTCTGAATCATCTGACTGCATTTCACACGATGCTCTTTACATTCGTGTTTTATCTGGGCAGCTACACCCGGCAGCAGGGGCCTGGCCGAAGCTCCGTGCAGGGGCCCCGCACCGTGCCTCCAATGCTGAGAGGTCAAGGGCGGCTGAAAGTCACCTGGGGGAAGTCCTCCTGCTCCCCGTCAGCACGCGGGCGCCCTGGGGAGATGGGAGTGCTCCAGATCCTGGTGGCCGCAGCGCCCTGGGGATGCACTCCGTCCTTCCCTCCCCCACCCCTACCTTCCCCCTCCCTCCCCTGCTTCCCCCGTCCCCTCCCTTCCACCATAAAGTAACTGCTCCATGTGTATCTCAGGAAATAGATGGTGCGTGGCCCTTGGCAGGACTGTTGGAAGCTAGTAAATAATTCTCTACGTTTGGGGTCTTGGTTAACTTAGTGACTGTCTGATACCTAATTTCACCCAAGTCCTTCCCCGTTGAGTTTCTA